>NC_081562.1:6751772-6841979 GCF_022355385.1 Mustela nigripes | reverse complement strand
AAAAAAAAAAAAAAAAAAGAAAAAGATGGTACAAAAAAAAAATCTTTATCTGTCATTGAATCCGACAACAGCAAATCAGGCTTTGCCAGAGGTCTTGATCAGGCTGAAGAGTCAGTGCTACAGACAGCAGTGCAGAATTCATGGTTCTCATGAAATGTAGAGATTCAGATGAGGCAGACTTGGTGCTTGCAAAAGAGGCAAATATGAAGTGTTCTCAAATTGTAATTGTTTTTTATGAAAAGAGACTAACTTGGCATTCTTGTAGAAAATGAAGCTCAAGGGGCACCTGGGTGGCTCAGTGGGTTAAAGCCTCTGCCTTTGGCTCAGGTCATGATCCCAGGGTCCTGGGATCGAGCCCCACATTGGGCTCTCTGCTCCGCGGAGAGCCTGCTTCCTCCTCTCTCTCTCTTTGCCTGCCTCTCTGCCTACTTGTGATCTGTCAAATAAATAAATTAAAAAATATTTAAAAAAAAAAAAAAGAAAGAAAATGAAGCTCAATAATTTTAAGAGGTTGCATTGCTTTTATATATATATTTTTATATATGTACTTATATGTATGTATGTTTGTATATATGGGCCTTGGGTTTTTTATTTATTAGTGTGAAGAAATAACATTCTAATGAAAAACCAGTTTGATAGGTTCTTTTTGAAGTATTGGGGGGGGAGTTGGGGTTCTTTTGCATCTACTAGCACTGGTGACTTTGAACAAATATAAGCTTTCTGTAGTTGCTCCCTGCATCAGAAAATAATATTTGAGACCATGGTATATTATTCCCCTGCATTCAAGAACACCTTTTCTAGAGACCCCGGGGTGGCTCAGTTGTTGGTCAGCTGCCTTCAGCTCTAGGTCGTGATCCCAGGCTCCTGGGATTGAGCCCCAACAGCTCCCTGTTCCACTGGGAGCCTGCTCCTCCCTCTCCAACTTCCCCTGCTTGTGTTCCCTCTCTCGCTGTCTCTCTCTCTCTCTCTGTCAAATAAATAAATAAAATCTTAAAAAAAAAAAAAAGAACACCTTTTCAAAATGTTGGGTAAGTCTTCATAGTTGTTACTCAATCAGAATTTGTGTTTAAATCCCGTATGCCCAAGGACCATTCTGGGTTTTTTGTTTACTTGGGGGTTTTCGGTGTGTATACATAAAATTACATCGATAAATCGTTTCCTTCCCTCCCTCTCTATCTCCCAGCCAACTAGCTTTCTTTCTTCCTTCCTTCCTTCAATTCATTCTTTCACATTTACCAAAACAAAAACAGCATTTCATAACCATGGGTAAGCCCATGTTTCTGGGATGCCATCATTTTCAGCACTCTAAGAAATAAATCATTTAAAGTTAGATTGAAAATTCTTCTGAAACCTTAACCTTTCAAATTTTATAATTATTTGGGTAATTTAAATATAACGGAAGCAATTTAAATTGGACAATGTAAAAGCAGCCATATCAGATTCATATCCATATCTATAGTTAGAGAAATGCAAGTTTATTTACAAAACCTCTGAAAGGAAAAATTTTTTTAAGATTTTATTTATTTATCAGAGAGAGAGAGAGAGAGCGTGTGCACAGGCAGGCAGAGTGGTAGCAGAGGCAGAGGGAGAAGCAGGCTCCCCGCCGAGCAAGGAGCTCAATCCCAGGATGCTGGAATCATGACCAGAGCCGAAGGCAGCCGCCCAACCAACTGAGCCACCCTGGCATCCCTGAAAGGAAAATTTTATTACAACCTCCTCACCCAAATGAGAAAACTAGATAAGTGCTGGTGTATTTTAATTAGGTAAGCAAAACTTAGTTAAATGGACATTTAAAGTTTCCTTCTAGGGAACCATTCCTTTTCAAGAAGTTGAAATCTCTGTGCTGTATTGGATAAAAGGTCATGATTCAAGGAATGTCTAGACCTCATTCATGGAAACATAATCATAATCAGATGGTTAAAGATGTTGGCAGTTTAGGATCTTCTGGAATAAATGAGTGAATAGAATTCTGAAATCTAAATTCTTGACCTGCATGTTGTTTCTTTACCGCAGCTCATTCCTTGCATGTAGGCTCAGTCTTCTCAGTATTTGGGTTACTGGTTCTGCAGAAGCCAGGAAAAACAATAACTTTGTAGTAATCAGAATGTTATCCAACTATATATTGTACTTTATTGTGAATACTGGTAAATAGTCAAGAGTTTTATATTCCTTTTTTAAAAACCAGAATAAACAAGACTGTGTTTCTGACATAAAGATAGTCATCAAGATCAATGGAATAGACTTGACAGTCCAAAAAGAAACCCACATATTTTTTATAAGGATGCCAAGGCAATTTAGTGGAAGAAAGAATAGTCTTTTTCACAAACAGTGCTAGAACAATTGGATGTCCACATGCAGAAGTGTGAAGTTGGACCGTTATCTCATAGTATGGACAAAATAAATTCAAAATGGATCAAAGACCTAAATGAAACAGCCCAAACTATGAAGTATAAAACTCTTAGAATTGCATATTAAGGATTAAACTTTGCTATATGTACAACGGGAGGAGGTAAGCTTTTGAGGGTTAATATATGATTCAACACACATGCCCTTTGCCCCCTCTGTGCCAGGTCCTATGCCAGGGGCACGGGTTAATCTGGGTCAGTTTCCTCAAGCAGCTCAAGTCTAGTGTGGGAGGTAGACACCTACACTGGTAATTACAACACTGCATAGTAAGTATCATTATAGAGCTGGGTTTTTCAACCCTGGCACTATTAACATTTTGTACAACATAATTCTTTTCTGTTGGAGGCCGTCCCGTGCATTGTGAGATATTTAGCGGCATCCCTGTTCTCTCCCACTAGATGCCAGTAGCACTCCCTAAATCAAGAAAATAAAAAATGTAAACATTTCCAAAAATCTCCTGGGGAACAAAATCACTCTAATTTGAGAACCACTGTTACAGGGTGAGCACAATGAGCTTTCTTTCTCCTGGAGTACTGAAATGCCAAGTACATTTTTCCCTGTTACGTCTTGGCTATGTTTGTTGGGTTGTCTTGGGTCCTCTGCAAGATTTATTTAGTCCCTTTCTCTTCTTTCTTTCTTTTTTTTTCTTTGTCTCCAGTCTGTGGTTAGTGCCATCAGAAAATTTTTAGAGGACATCCCAGACCTGCACCTAGTTTATACCCACCACCCCCTCCTGCTCAGATTCTTCCTGTCGTATCCAGAGCTGATGAGCAGGTTTGGGCACCGTGTCCTGGAACTTTGGTTCTCCTGGGAAGAGAGCAGCTATGAGGAGCTGGATGATGTCCCCTCTGCTGGACAGTCCCCGCTTCCTGCCAGCTTAACAGCCCTGTTCCGCATGCTCAGAAGCAGCCCCAGCATCCTGCTCATTTTGCTAGTAGGTGACCACTTGCTGAGTGGTGGGCTCTTTCTCTCTCTCTGGGAGCTGGATTACTGGGGTCAGGAGGCAACTACTGATGTTTGTGTCTGCCTCTGGATTTATCGACGTTTCCATGTGAACTGGCAGGCAGATGCCTGTTTTCTATGAATCCATACTCTTTTCTAAGTCTAATGGAAGTTTGTTCACTGAGAGATCTGGCCCTCTGTACTTCTCACGAGATAGAACTGTGCAATACTGACCCCAGTCACCATTCCCTCTCACCTCCCTGTCTTCTCGACATTAAACAAGGGCTTAATGTCAGAGGAGACCCCTGGGGCATGTTAATGGAGATGGTTGATTATAGAGGGCTGTGCATTTTTTTTTTTTTTTTTTTTTTGCCATGACTCACAAGATAACATTATATGTGCAACACACTCCCTTGGGCAAACCCTAAGTAATCCCAAGTTGTCAGAAATTCAAGCGCTTTTTTTTTTTTTAATGAATTAAGACATTCCTATAATTCCTATCAGGTATATCAGATAAGTCATCTAGCTGCCTATCATCTGCAATTTCTTTTTTAAAAGATTTTATTTATTCACTTGACAGAGATCACAAGTAGGCAGAGAGGCAGGCAGAGAGAGAGGAGGAAGGAGGCTCCCTGCTTAGCAGAGAGCCCGATGTGGGGCTCGATCCCAGGACTAACCCGAGCGGAAGGCAGAGGCCTTAACCCACTGAGCCACCCAGGCGCCCCTCATCTGCAATTTCTAATACACTACCTTTAGCTCCATCTTTTCTTCATCCACTCAAGAAAGCATGTTGGAAAATAAATTAATGAGAGTGACATAGTTTTATTATAGAGGTAACCGCTAGAATTTGTTATTTATTTAAAAAAGAAAATCATCTGCCCCATTTGACTTTTTTTTTTAGATTTTTAAAATTTATTTATTTATTTATTTTTATTTATTTATTTGACCGAGAGAGAGACAGTGAGAGAGGGAACACAAGTAGGGGAGAGGGAGAAGCAGGCTTCCTGCTGAGCAGGGAGCCCAACGTAGGGCTTGAACAGGGAGCCTGATGTGGGGCTCAATCAGGGAGCCCGATGCAGGGCTTGATGTGGGGAGCCTGATGTGGGGCTTGATGCAGGGAGCCTGATCTGGGCCTCGATGTGGGGAGCCCGATGCGGTCCCATCCCGAGACCCTGGGATCATGTCCTGAGCCAAAGGCAGATGCTTAACACCTGAGCCACTCAGGAGCCCCCCTTTGACACTGTATTCAGTGAGTGATTACTAGTGGCAGGTGCCCAACTGACTGCTGCATGGGAGACATTTAGTTTAAAACCACTGCTTTCAATGCCAACTCACCAACTTTGCCCTTCCCTAGTCCAGGAAGAATGACAGCCCGTTAGGGAAGAGTGGGGATTCCTTTGATGTTCTTAATCACCAACAAACATGGTTTATTGAGTTTTTTATTGGGCTGACTTTATTAGTGACTGTGGTGAAAATGACACCTTCACGTTGTAGACCTCACTTCCTTAGGTACGTGCTTCTGTCCATAGTCACATATGCATGTACACGCTCCCCGCTCAGACTTTAGTCTTTGTCTTCCATCCCTGAGATCTCTCATCTTGTGAGGCCACATGTGTTGGCTTGATAGGGACCACATTCATGCTTTGGCTCAAATTCTTCCTTGGAAGAGGAGGAAAAGAGAAGGAATGGGCTAAAAATAAAGCTTCAGTTATAGAGGAGGAAGGCCAAGATGGGTGCCAGGAAGAGTAGCAATGGATGGAGTGAAGATACTGAATTTTCTTTGCGATGAAGCATTCAAGGATAGTTTCTCACACAGAGTAGGTACTTAAAAATATTTGCTGACCCGTTGAATCAGGGTTCTGGACAGAAGCCATTCTCTCTCTCTCAAAAAAAAGCAGATCTTCTGATAGAGATATTTATGGTACTTTTTTCTTTTTAAACAAAGAGATAGGTTTAGGTAGATTTCCCATAGGTCACAAAAGTTGAAATTAAAACCCAGATTTTGACTCCCTGTGTAATGTTCTTCCCAGTTAACTGAGCTAACTCTCAGAACAAGAGAGAAAACTACCCTGAACCAGTGTTCCATCTAACAGGAGAGCTCTTTATTTGAGCAATGGGATACAGGGAAGAACTGGACCTAGAGCCTGCCCCATAGGCCAGGGAGAGAATCAGACACAACAAACCAGTAGGACCTGTCCTAACAGTGTGGCAGTAAAGGTGAGGCAGAGTACCTGGGGGGCGGGGGGCAGAAAGATGTCATATATTGCAAAGGATTTGACAAGTGACAGTGTTGGGGAAGGGTCCTGCCAGGCCAGCACAGCAGCATGCAAGTTCTTACTGTGATTTAAGGACATTGAGTGGTCGGGTGACGTTTTGGAGCATGGAGGATATGTCACAGGAGTTGAGGTTGAAGAAGCATAGGGAAGAGCAGGTTTTTAGAGGCCTTGAGTTTAGTTGTTCACTTTTTCTTTTATCATACATTTATTTTGTACTTACTAGGCACTAGTCATTCGGATTTGGTTGTTCCATTGCCACTGAGGAAATCGCAGATGCTTGTATCATCTGTCACCGTATAGAGACTTCTAAAGCATCCCTGGGAAGGGAGAGTCAAAAAGTGGTGAAGCTAGGAAGAAACCCCAGGTCATGACACTGGGCTATGGGAGTGGTAGAGTCTAAGCCCTGTAGGCTTACTTCTGATTGCTCCGGTTGTCTTCTGCTGGGACCCAGACGCTCGCTGGTCCCTCCCTTCCCAACCCTTTCATGTTCATGTCCTTCCCTTTACAGCCAAACCCCTAGAAGTAGTTTTCTGCTCTCAAAACTGTCATCTCTTACTTATTCCTTCACTCATTGGCTTTTGCCCACATTGCTACTTGAAACTGTTCTTAGCAGGATCAACAGCAATGTTCTTGTGACTAATTACAGTGGACTTTTTGGTTCTCATCTTACATGACCTGTTATTATTTCATGATTATCCACTTTTTATTGACACACTCTTGGTTTTGGCAATACCAGCTCTCTTAATTTTTCTCTTACCTCTCTTGGTGCTTCTCCCAGTCTCTTTCATAAAAAGTTTTCTTTCTGGCTAGTGCTTGGAAGTTGATGTGCCTCATAGTTTTGTCCTAGGTTCTCTTTATACTCAGTGTCTTCTTTCTGGGCTGTGTCAATAATTCTCATGGATTTGGTTGCCGCCTGCTACATGCCGATGACCCAAATCTCTGTCTCCATCTGTGACCTTTCTCCTGAGCTCCAGACCCATGTAGCGAATCTTCTGTTTGACATTTCTGTCTAAAATGGAGCTCATTATCTTCCTCCCCCAAGTTTTCTTTCTCAGTCTGGGTCCTTCTAGGATGGTGATCCCTCCTTAGAGGAAGACTACCCTGCATCACTAGCTTTAAGGAGTGTAAGTACTTAAAGGAAATAAGCCAAAGAGAAAATGAATCTCAAGAGACCAAATTCTCTTTTTTTGTTTGTTTAAGATTTTATTTATTTATTTGTCAGAAAGAGAGAGAGAGAGAGCGTGCATACAAGCAGGCAGAGAGTAGGCAGAGGCAGAGAGAGAAACAGGCTCCCTGCCGAGCAAGGAGCCCCATGCGGGACTCAATCCCAGGACCCTGGGATCATGACCTGAGCTGAAGGCAGTGGCTTAACCCACTGAACCACCCAGGCATCCTAAGACCAAATTCTTAGAGAGACTATGTCTCAGGCAGGCTGGGGCAGGCACTCCGCCCTTTATTGTGACCCAGTTACTGTCCTTGGATGTGAACCACCCTCACTACCCCTCCTCCCTGGGCAGGGAGGAAGGAGCCTTGGGTTTTGCTCGCCTAGAGTTCCAAAAGAAAAATCTATCCCAAGGGCTAGATGCTACATAGGGACCCAGGAAGATGAAGACTTTTCTGAGCTTCAGTTTCCTTGTGTATAAATTAGAGATAACATGTAGATAAATATATGGGAATAATATGTGGACAGAATATGTAGGGAAACACTCTTGTTATCCTGTACATAGTTAGACTTATCACTGAATCAGAGAGAGAATGGTAATCTCAGAACAGCTTATTAAATTGCTCAAGGTCATATAACTAATAAAGGTCATGACTGTGATTGGAGCCTACAAGTTAATGAGCTTTTCACTAAATTAGATCCTGGAAACATCAGTGGTTAAAAAGAATAGCAAGGAACAACTTTGCTGTCTGTTTATACATATAATTCTTACCATTTCTCCCCAGCTTCTAGCCACAGGAGGGGAAAAGTGTCTAAAAATATGTGTTGGTACCAATTTCTGTTTTTGATATGGGTAATTAACAGCTGAAAACAAAGCTGTTAATTGCCACTCTTATCAATGGGTGGTCTTTCATGTAGGTTGTTTAAATGTGAAAAACAATGATGTCACAGAATCTCTGTTTGTTTCCTCCTTACCCGTATCACCCTACTCCATCCCACTCAGAAATTTCTGGACAGCTCTGGGCAAGAGAGACTGCAGAGTGGACCATGTTCCATCCAGAGCCTTCTGCACCGACCCACACAGTGGGGTGCATTCTTCCTCCCTGGCATTCACCATAGCCACAGAAGGCTGTGTAGCCTTCTTCCTTTTAGACTGTTAAAATTTAACTCAGGGTCCTGAGGGACCAGCTCTCTAGCTAGGCAGCCAAGTGCTGGTGAAGGAGCAGGATCAGGGAATTGACCTTGGGCAAATCATACCCTGTAAAGTAAAATGGCTCTTGTAAATGAACTGAGAGTCTCCCTAGCCCTCCTATTCTGTGATCATCTCCTTCTAGAGAAGTTTTCTGAGTCCCTATATAAGGTGACAAAAATGAAGCCAAACTCATGCCTGTTTTTCCTTAACTCACAGCGTAGTAGATTTTATAGTGCCACCGCTGTCTCAGCAGGCAGGCTACTTAATCTGCCTGTTTCCTCATTTGAAAAATTAGGGTGACACCTATCTAGAAGAGTTTTGAAGATACAGATAATCCATCAACAAACACCCAGCTGCAGTTTGAACACATCGCAGGACCTGACATTATTAGTCCATAGTTGAGCAATCGTTGTTGATTTATAGTTGTTTCTCTGGCAGCTGTGGGCGTTTGTGAAGAGCCAAGCCCAGATGCCCCGTGTCACCCAGTGATCAGCACATCTGGAGTTGTCTGGCTGGGTGCCCCATAGCCATGTCTATCTGTGTGTCAGCTGTCCTCCCTGGAAAGGGAGTCTGTGAGTGACCTTGGCTGCATAGCACCCAGCATGTTAGCCTGTCCAAAGGAATTGGCTTGTTTGAGCTGGTAGGTGCCAGGAGCTATCAGTAGGATGGTCTCTGGAGTGGCTTCTGACTGGCTTTGCCTGTAACATATACTCATTAAAATACCTCTGAAAGCAAATAAAAAGCGATGTCCTTTCCTACCTTCTGAACCCAAGGCCTTTACAGCTTGGGGCAGAAATAGCCAGATGCCGTGGAAGAAAAAGGGGCCTGACCTGGTCCTCGCTTCCCTTCCTGTGCCCTGAATCTGTCCTAACCCATCCTTTTCCTGCCCTGTGACATCTCCATCCCCCTCTCTTTTCCTCCCTTAAGGCACATTCAGGTCCCTTGTCTGAAATAACCTCTTCTTGACCCTAAAATTTACCTTTTCAGAGAGAGGCATCCTGGAAAGTAGAAACAACTTTGGGCTTGGAAGTAGTGTGCCACTTACTGGCTTGTGTGACCTTTGGCATACCACATAATCGCTCTGAGTCTGTTTCTTCCTATTTGGGATGGACCTTTTCAACAGATTAGTACATAATAGGTGACAAGCAAGGGAGTGCTCCCTTCCCCAGGTTCTGTGACACCATCATCCTGGGTCCTTCCCCAGTTCCTCTCTTTTTCCAACCTGTCCCCAACCGTGATGTCTTCTGAGCTCTGGCTTCCTTTTCTCCTGCTCAGGATCTCATCTATTCCAGCCCAGTGGACACAGCCCGCAAAGTAGTGATTGTCCTAAGGACCTTTTTGAGGAAGAATGAGGATGTCGAAGTGAGTGGTCTCATCCGAGGCCACTTCCTGCTGATCCTACAACAACTGTTGATGGAACATGGGGCCTCTCCCTCAGGAGGTTAGTCTGGAGCTGTCAGGAGCGTGTTTTGACCTTTAACTCAAAGAGGTCTGCTCCAGGGACGCCTGGGTGGCTCAGTTGGTTAAGCGGCTGCCTTTGGCTCAGGTCATGATCCCAGCGTGCTGGGATCGAGTCCCACGTCGCAGGGAGCCTGCTTCTCCCTCTGCCTCTGCCTGCCATTCTGTCTGCCTATGCTCGCTCTCTCCCCCTCTCTCTCTGATAAATAAATAAAATCTTTAAAAAAAAAAAAAAAAAAGAGATCTGCTCCAGGAGAGACAGAGACTGAGCACTCAGCATACTTAATGTATGTGTGTGCGCGTATGGAGCGCATGTGTTTATGTTTAATGTTTCTGCGTGTTTAGCATAAGTGGGTGTGTTCAGTCTATGCATGCATGTCCCCACCCAGCATGGCATGTGTTCAGAGCTGTTTCATAAGAATGGTAGCCCCCATTTGGGAAGAAGAAAGCAGGAAATAATGGGGGAGGCCAGAAAGGCAGCAGAAGCCTGCAAAGGCTCGGAAGTGGGTGGATCTGAAATGTGTTAGAAGCTGCTAGTGAGATCCAGAAGGATAGTTTCCAAATCTGGAATGGGACTCCCCGGAGTCCCTGGAGTCCAGGAAGTTTGATGTTTGGTGCAGTTTAAAGACACTGAAAAGGTTGGCTTTGCTTTATCTTTTCCTATTTTTAAAAAGTTGAAATTTAAAATCTCCAAGCAATTAAGAGGAAGTGGGAGGAGAACTGTAGTTCATTTGATCCAGTCCTGACTGAGGATGAAAGTTTTCAGATGAATTTAAGAGGGTCTAGAGGAGCTGAGTCCTTCCTTGGCAGGGAAGGATAAGTCACATCTAACTGATAATAATGTATAAGAGCCATAAGATTTCATGGAAACATAGTTGAAAAAATGTGGGCATTGAACTCAGATTTAAGTTCAAGTCTTGACCCTGCCACTAACTGGCTGTCGGAGCTTGGAGAAGTCACTCAGCCTCTCTGAGCTGGTTTCTTTTCTTTCTTTCTTTCTTTTTTTTTTTTTTTTTATAATTTAAAGATTTTACTATTTATCTGACAGATCACAAGTAGGCAGAGAGGCAGGCAGGAGAGAGGAGAAAGCAGGCTCCCCGCTGATCAGAGAGCCCAATGTGGGGCTGGATCCCAGGACCATGACCTGAGACAAAGGCAGAGGCTTTAACCCACTGAGCCACCCAGGTGCCCCTGAGCCTGTTTTCTTTCTTTTTTTTTTTTTTTTTAAAGATTTTATTTATTTATTTGACAGAGAGAAATCACAAGTAGACGGAGAGGCAGGCCAAAAGAGAGAGAGGGAAGCAGGCTCCCTGCTGAGCAGAGAGCCCGATGCGGGACTCGATCCCAGGACCCTGAGATCATGACCCGAGCCGAAGGCAGCGGCTTAACCCACTGAGCCACCCAGGCGCCCCTGAGCCTGTTTTCTTAACTGCAAAATAGAAATAGTCTCTATTTCACAAGGAGGATTAAGTGAAATATTAAGTTTCTGGTACCCAGCCCAGAGTTGGCACCCAGTTTGTCAGTTGCCCCTGTACTGAAGGAAGAAGGCAGGAGGTAGGAGTGAATCCCAGCAAACATTTACAGTGGGGTCGGATGTCTATTTGACCTTGAGGTGATCTGAGCATTAGGTCTCCTGACCAGCCCTCCTGTTCCTTGCAGCCTCAGGGAACCTGCCATTGCTCCTGAGCCTCCTTTCTTTAGTGCAGCTGAAGAACACATCAGAGCAAGAACTGGACAGCATGGCCATGAAGCTTCTTCACCAAGGTGCCTGGGCTTGGGACAGTGCCTGAGGGCCCAGGGCTAGGCATGCTCCTTTATTCCATCATTCAGCCTTTTGGAAGAAGCTAGTGGGTCACTGTTCCTGTGAGCTTCCTGCTGTGGATACTTTTAGATCTTTCTTTAATTGTACAGTGGGAGTGTTTGGGAAAAGAAACAAAAACAGAACATTGTATGACAGGCACAGCTCTAGAGTCAGGAATGCCTTCGTTTGTTTGTTCTCAGTCACTAGTTATGCAGCCTTGGGCAGTCACCTGGCTTTCGGTTCCTCACAAGTAAAACAGTAGTGCTTAGCTGATGTAGGGTTAAGATAAGGGAGAGCTAGAGGTCGAATACTCAAATGCTTGGCACACAGTAGATAGACCTCCAGTGCAGCTCTGTGCAGGCTCCCTTTTCTGGGCACAAGCTCAGTTCTCCCCCGCACTCCACAACTGACTCAGGATCTGATGATCCACGTCACAGTTCCCTAAGCCTCTTTCACCTGTACCCAGACCTCAACAGGACTTTCATTGCATTTCATTAATGTCGTTGCCACTTCATAGGTAGCATCCTTAGGAAGGTTTATTGAGGAAATACTGAAATCGATAGGAAAAATGGTGTGTCTTTAGTATCTGTGGACTGTCAGGTGCTCTGGCCACAGGTGAAGATGGTTCTTTCCTTGCCTGGAGCCCCAGCATCCTCATGAGATCAGTGTCAGACTTAAAAAGGGCCTTTAGGCCTGGCCTGGTGCTGGTCCTCCCAGCCTATCGGGTCAAGTGTAACACTCAGCTGGGAGGGAAGACTGGGACAAAATCAAACCGCTGTCAATAGGGCCTCTGGAGGGGATAATAATGACCTGAAACATATGTGTGAAGTATAATATACATTTATATACGATCCTTTTATTTGAGAGCATTGTGAGTAGAAGACGGGTGAGGAGAGGGCTGCTTATCTTGTTGGCCACAAGCCACTTAAAAGTCAAGTGTGATGTGGCCGCCAAAACAGTGAACGGAGACTTAGGTAGGTTTCATATTGAGGTGGTGTAGGTCAGGGAGCAAAGTGCCAAATCCCAGGAGGAAAGGGATATGTTCTGTAGATGTCTGCTCTACAGTGTAGTAACTACTCTGATGAGGGCTGGGGGAGCAATAGGCATCTAATCTTGCCATGAGAAGTTACAGAGGGCTTCATGGAGGAGGTGAACTTTGAGCTGAATCTCGATTGCTGAGTAGGAGTTAAGGAGTTAGCCAGATGTGAGGGTGATGTGAAAGAGAATATGGCAAATTCAGGGAACTTCACACTGATGTTGATGGAGTCCCCTGGAAAGGTGGTGAGTGCCCCATTGCTAGAAGATTTCAGAGGCTGGATCTTTTCCTGCTAGGGGTGGCAGGCTGACCTAGATGACCTCTGCAGACTCTCCAACCTGGAGTCTATTCTGGAACCAGTGCTGTTACAGGATGCCTTTAGATCACATAAACTTGTGTAGTTTGTCCTGAGCTGCAGCTGTGGGCTGCTTGCCTTCAGGTTTGTTACTGTGTTCCTCTTCCTTGGCTGTATTACCAAGGACACTTAGTTTGAGCTTGGTCCCCAAGACTGACAGACTGACATCTGAAATTCTTATTAGAATAAGGCCATTATCTATGAGAATTGTGAGTGCTGGTGTGCATTGAACCCATGAAGGGCTACATGATGGGGCCTGGGGACTCTTGCAGTGAGCAAGCTGTGTGGGAAATGCGGCCCCGCTGACGTGGACATCCTGCAGCCCGCCTTCAACTTCCTGTACTGGAGCCTTCATCAGACTACACCAAGCAGTCAGAAAAGAGGTGCTGAGGCCCCAGTGAGGCAATGAATAGGAGGGGTGCTGGGCAGTGTCTGTGGCCTTTGCTGCCTGTAGTTTTTTCCTGCTTGTGAAAATATATATCGGGAGGGGCGCTTGGGGTGCTCAGTTGTTAAGTGTCTGCCTTTGGCTCAGGTCATGATCCCAGAGTCCTGGGATGGAGGCCCACGTCGGGCTCCCTGCTCTGCGGGAAGCCTGCTTCTCCCTCTCCCACTCCCCCTGCTTGTGTTCTCTCTCTTGCTATGTCTCTCTGTCAAATAAATAAATAAAATCTTAAAAACTATATATACATATGGGGAGGATGTCGCTGGGCCAGATGGTCATAAGATTCTTTCTGATTCTGATAACCTGTGGTTCTAGAATGAAGCTGGAACCCATAGAGCCTAAAGCTGATCCTTTTGTTCATTTACCATGTGTGTGTGAAGTCCCTGGCAGGTGCTAACCACGATGCCGGCAGCCCTAGCAGGGCCTCCTGAGTAACTTATAGCCCTTACCCTGCCAACCATCTCCAGCTGCTGCAGTGCTCCTTAGTAGCACGGCCCTGATTGAGCTTCTGGAGAAGACTCTGGTACTCACCTGGACCAAGGGGGCCTCTCCCAGCACCACACTCCTTTGTTCCGCCTGGCTGCTCACTGCCTCCTTCTCTGCTCAGCAGCACGACGGCAGTCTGCAGGTGAGTCACTAGCCCGTGTGGCTCTGGGGCATGGGGTGGCACACAGAGGAGTGACAAAGTTCCTGAGTTCTGGTTCCCGCTCTTTGGCTTATTAGCTGGGTAACCTTGGCAAGATATTTAATCTCTGAGCTTCAGTGTCCTTGCCTACAGAATGGGGAAGAAGATGTCCATGGTTGTTGTCAGGTTGGTTTATATTAATTTATCATACATGGATAACCTTCATGCCGGGCTGTATTCTAGCCACAGAGGAATAAGAAATAAATACAGCACGTACCCCACACTTGGGAAACTTTGTATTGTAGTCTTTAAGCAAAGCTTTGAAAGGTAAGATTGTACCAGGCAAAGGCATTCCAGGTAAAGAGAGCAATTTGAAAAAAAGACACGAAGCTGCACAAATTTTGGACATGTGTACATATTTGGAGACTGGTGAGATACCATGTGACTAGAATGTAGGGAGTGGCCTGTCACACTGGACAGGAAGGCAGAAGCCAGCCTGTGGCCTTACAGTGCTAGGTGGTAAGCCATGAAATGCCAGACATATGCAAGTTGTCGTTGTGATTGTTGGGAAAGGTGATTCAGGGAACAGGGGAACAGTGGACATATCCACAGAGCACCTCTTCCTCTCAGTCCCTCCTCACCCCCTTGTATGGGACCTTCTCGTCAGAGTGACCTGCGTGAGATCCTATATGGGCTGCTCCACATTCCTGTGTCTCCTTCCTAAGCCTGACTGCTGCTGGCGGATAGAAGCCATCTTCTAGCCTTTGAGGTGTCTTTGCCCTGTGCCCAGCACTGTGCCATTGAAGTGCCGGGCACATGCTCTTTTGTGTAGAAGTGAAGTCATTTTTAAAGTTTGGCCTCCAAAAACAAAAACAAAAAACAACAACAAAATAAAGTTTGTCCTCTAAAGTGGCATCAGGCTGTGGCAGATCTGTACTATAATAAGTCTTCTGGGGTTTGCCCCAGCATTGATTGGGGACAGGAACATTTTTTGCTTTTCTGTGTGAGGCTGGTGGGCCCACCTTTCCCCTGCAGTCACCTGCCTGTGTGGGAACCTGCACCGTGTCTCTGGCTCGCTGGTCTTCAGCTCACACCCAGCCAGTTACCTACTACCCACCTCCATTCTGAGTCCTCTCCACTGCCTTAATGGTTCGTTCTCCCCTCAGAAGTGGCCTGTTCAGCCTCCTGGTCCCTGGCCTTTCCCTTGCTCCAGATCTCCTGTCCCTGCGGCCAGTTTGGTTGCACTCTCCACATGGCTGCTGAGAACCTGCTGACCTTGGTCCTTCTGCAGCCTTACTTTCTGCCATTCTACCCTTCTCTGTCCTCTGACCAACTGTTAGCTCCTCTCCAAATCGGCTCTGCTCTTTCTTTTTTTTTTTTTTTTTAAGATTTTATTTATTTATTTATTTATCAGAGAGACGGAGAGTGAGAAAGGGAGCACAGGCAGGCAGAGGCAGAGGGAGAAGCTCTGCTCTTTCATATCTCCATACGGTTGATGATTTGACTGAGTGATTGATTCTTTTATTTTCAAAGATTTTATTTATTTGACAGAAAGAGACACAGCGAGAGAGGGGAACACAAGCAGGGGTAGTGGGAGAGAGAGAGAAGCAGGCTTCCCACCAAGCAGAGAACCTGACACAGGGCTTGATCCCAGGACCCTGGGATCATGACCTGAGTGAAAGGCAGACGCTTAATGACTGAGCCACCCAGACGCCCCTGAGTGATTGATTCTTTTTTTTTTTTTTTTTAAGATTTAATTTATTTATTTGACAGAGAGAGAGAGATCACTAATAGACAGAGAGGCAGGCAGGGGGTGGGGAGCAGGCTCCCCACCAAGCAGAGAGCCCGATGTGAGACTCGATCTGAGTATCCTGAGATCATGACCTGAGCCGAAGGCAGAGACTTAACCCACTGAGCCACCCAGGCGCCCTGAGTCATTGATTCTTAATAGCCTTTATTCTTTTGAAGATTTTATTTTTTTGAAAGGGAGGAAGCCAGAAAGAGCACAAGCAAAAAAGTATGGAGGGGGAGGGGGAGAAGCAGGCTCCCCACTGAGCAGGGAGCCCAAAGCTGGGCTCGATCCCAGGACCCTGAGATCATGACCTGAGTCACCCAGGCACCCCTAATAGCCTTTATTTTATTTTACTAATTTATTTCTTTTTTAAACATTTTATTCATTAGAGAGAGAGAAAGCACAAGCAGGGGTTGAGGCAGAAGGGAGAAGCAGACTTTCTGCTGAGCTGGGAGCTGGATGTGGGGCTTGATTTCAAGACCTGGAGATCATGACCTGAGCTGAAGGCAGGTGCTCAACCATCTGAGACACCCAGGCACCCCTATTTTATTTATTTTTTAACATTTTATTTCTTTATATTTTCAGTATATATGCTGCCAAAGCAAGCACTATTTATTTATTTTCAGAGAAGGAGAGCAAGAGCACACAAGCAGGGGGAACAGCAAGCAGAGGGAGAAGCAGGCTCTTCTGCTGACCAAGGAGCCCAATGTGGGACTCGATCCTAGAACCCTGGGATCATGGCCTTCTGCTGAAGGCAGCCGCTTAGCTGACTAAGCCACCCAGGTGTCCCAATAGCTTTAATTTTAAAGGTAGTTTTAGCTATACTGAAAGATTGAGCTAATATCACAGAGTTCCTGAATAACTCCTATACGGTTTCCTCTGTGAGCATCTTACATTAGTATGTCATCTCAATACCTTTGTACAAATTGGTTCTTCTGCCTAGAACCTGCTGATTCCACCAGCCAAACATTTTTGACGAACTGCTTTGTTTCAGACTGTGATAGATCCAAGCAGAGAAGTAATTCCTGCCTTGAAGCAGCGTATGTTCTGGGTGAGGCAAGCAGAGCAGACTCAGCTTTGAACCCATGACTCCCAACTAACCCCTCAGTTTGGACAGTGCTTTGACTTTAAAGACACGTTCCCCAATGCTGAGCCTCAGCTGTTCTTCACAATAGTTCTGGAAGGAGTGAAAGCAGGCGGCATTGTTCCCGTTTCATACGTGAAGAAAGTGAGGCAGGCTGGGAGAGGGGCAGTGGATTCCCCTTGGCCACATGGATAGCTAGTGGCAGAGCAGGGTTTTGAATCTGGGCTGTCTGGCTCTAGATCTAAGTTGGATGGTGGGCTGGAGTGGAGACTGAGTCACACATGAGGCCAGGGAGGTTCCCTGGTGGAAGAGTTCATTGACGATGTGGGAGATTTGGGAGAAGAAGGGTCCTCTATGTACAGGCTAATTTGCCTCCTCACATTCCTGAATCCAGGGCTGGTGGGCTCACAAGACTGTGTGGTCTCCTTTGTCCCTCTGGATGCAGTAGGTATGTGTGGGTACCTACGAGCTATTGGGACCGGTTATTTTCTGCTCAAGCTGCCAGAATGTGGGAGGTGTCCCCTTCCCTCTGCCCTACCAGGTTCACCAGAAACTGTCCGTGGAACTGGACCAAGTATTGAAGGTCCTCAGCTTTCCAAAGAAAAAGGCTGCGCTGCTCTCAGGTATGGCCCCAGGGCACTCTAGCAGGAAAGGAAGAGCTTTTCCCTTAGACTGTGAGATGGGACCACTCTCCCCAGACCAGCCTGTGGTCACCCTATTATTATCTCTACTGTCTTCCCCCTGCCACAGAGCTAGGTGGGAGGTGAGGAAGGAGGAAGGAGCTGAGTATAAGGGGTTCTTGTTTTCAGCTGCCATCTTATGCTTCCTGCGGACAGCCCTGCAGCAAAACTTTTCTTCTGCTCTTGTGGCCCTGGTGCCTTCAGGGCCCCAGCCACCACCGGCCTCTGAGAACACTGTCCTGGCTCCACTGAGAATATCACAGGTGTTGTCCCTGGTCATTGGACTGCAGAACCTCTTGGTGCAGGTAAGGCCCTTGCCAAATGGGACCCTGTCAGTGGAGCCTGCTTCTCCCAGAACAACTGTAGGAAGAGGTAGCTGCTTGTCAGGAACCTGGTATTTCCTCCAGGATTGGGGGGATGGATTAATTGGGACTTTTAAAGTTATAGTGACAGAAATGAAACTCAAAATGGCTCATAACTGAGAAGGCCAGGGGTCAGCACTGGCTTCAGGCCCACCTGGATCCCATAGGCTCAGACAATGTCATCAGAACTCTGTCTCCATGTCTTGGTTCTGCATTTCTCATGGGATGGTAAGATAACCAATAGCAGCACTTTTCCAACAACAAGAGACTTTCTATTTCCCAGCAGTGGCCAGAACGGAATCTCATTAGCCTGGCTGGGGTAATGTGCCATTCACTGTGGCTGGGCCATCCGATGCTCTGATGGACCTGGCTTGGGCCAGTGCCCTCTCCTGTAGGCTGGGGCATATGGTCAGCTCTCCATAACTCTCGTAGAGTGAACATAAAAGAGGGATGGTTCTGCAAAGAAAACTGTTCACAGGGGCGCCTGGGTGGCTCAGTGGGTTAGGCCACTGCCCTCGGCTCAGGTTATGATCCCAGGGTCCTGGGATGGAGCCCCGCATTGGGCTCTGGCTCAGCAGGGAGCCTGCTTCCTCCTTTCTTTCTGCCTGCCTCTCTGCCTACTTGTGATCGTTCTCTCTGTCAAATAAATAAATAAAATCTTTAAAAAAAAAGAAAAGAAAAAAAAGTAAACTGTTCACAGAAAAAGGAGGAGTGAATTTCATGTAAGCTGAAATAGTAGATATCTACCTCATAGGGTTTTATGTTTCATAGCTAAGAGGACTTTTGGAGATCATTGTTTATCCAGCTTTCAAATGCTGGGAAGAGTGGTTGGGGCATGGAGATATGTCACTGTCTGCCTTTGAGGAGTGAGCATTTGGCTGTGGGCTGCCATGTAGACAAGAGGTGATAACACCATGTGTTCAGTTTGGGGCTAAAGGGACAACTGCACTGTGGGGGTCCCAGGTATAACTAATAGGCTGGTATAGGGTTAGTGCAGAGCTACCTGTCAGAGAAGGTTTCCTGAAGGAGGTGATTGAACTGGGCTGGAAAGACCACATGACTTGTCTTTCTTCCCCAAGGGCAGGGGGTTATCAGAAATGGCATTTATCTTGATGGCAGCACCATTTTGTTCTCTGGTATGGACTCATTCCCGGTTCCTGGCCTCCTGGCCTGTCTCCCACCCTTGATTCCCCGGGACTTTCTTCTAAGAAGGTTAGTGTGTATTATTTTCAAATAGGAGCCGGCCACCATAAGGTGACTGAAGCCCTAGATGTTTATGCTGTTTTAGTTAGACTTGGACTCTCTTTCCTTGCCCTTTGGAGCTTGTCCAAGGGAGACAGTCAGATCCAGTGTGATCTGATGGCAAGTCATTCATGGGACAAGAGGAGGGAGGTGCAGGGAGCCAGCAAATGAGTGAGACGAGTTGCAGAGACTTCTGGGGAAGGAAGGGGACCTTGATTTGAGTAGACTGTATTTGGTTATTGCACATATATGATATGGCTGTTGATCATGGGAGATTATATTCGAGGATTGGTCCCCACTGGACCTCTACACAGTATGGGGAAAGTTGGAAATGTAAGGAGATAGAGGATGCTCCAGGCCTGCGCTGCCTTTGCTCCATGGCCCTGTGCTGGGTCTGTGGTTGCTGAGACTTGTCCTGCCAGCGTATCTGTGCACAAGGCACTTAGCGCTCTTTGCTGTAAGTCCCCATTTTCATATCAGTCTTTCCCAGCTGTGAGCTCCTTAAAGGTAGGAACTATGTCTGACTAATCTTTGTGTCTTGTTCCTCTTGTGGGTTTAAAAAAATCAGAAATCAGATGAGAACCAAAACGTCAGCTTTATTTCTGGTAAACACTATAGGAGAATGTAGCTGGGACTTCAGATCATACTGGGCTTTTTTTTGGCCTGGAGTTTTTCATATACAGCAAGGTGAAAGACTTTTTGTGGGAGTTCAAATCTAACTAAAACAGCATACACCCACCACCTAGATTCTATCATTAGCATTTTAGTATACTTGCTTTATATCTATCCAAAAGAGCTTTTTTTCTTTTAATTAATTAATGTTTTTAAAAGAGAGATTTTATTTATTTATTTATTTATTTAAAGATTTTATTTATTTATTTGACAGACAGATCTGTCTGACAAGTAGGCAGAGAGGCAGGCAGAGAGTGGGAAGCAGGCTCCCCGCTGAGCAGAGAGCCTGATGCAGGGCTCAATCCCTGGACCCTGGGATCATGACCTGATCTGAAGGCAGAGGCTTTAACCCACTGAGCCACCCAAGCGCCCTTTTATTTATTTATTTGACGGAGATCACAAGTAGGCAGAGAGGCAGTTGGGGGGCGGGGTGTGGGGGAGGCTCCCTGCTGACCAGAAAGCCTGATGTGGGGCTTGATTCCAGGACCCTGAGATCATGACCCGAGCTGAAGGCAGAGGCTTAACCCAATGAGCCACCCAGGTGCCCCTCAAAGAGAGCTTTTGAACCACCCTCTTCTCCCCCAGGCCATACCAGAAGCCCATAGGCAAGGAAATTATGTTTACATTATGGACAGTTTGCCACTTGGCCATGATCTTAAGAGTTTAAGTTTCATGGGAACATGACCTTTAATACCTTGATCTTGTCCTGCTGGCACATTAAATGTTAAGCTAACATTTTACCTATTAGATAAATCTCTCCTTTGGTGAGGAGGAGCCAGTTAAATGTGGGAGAAAAGGCAAGTGCTTTCTCTCCAATGTTTTTGAAAAGGCCAAAGTTCCTATTTTAACATTCAGAACATAAGAGAAAAATTACTCCCTTATACTCAACATCCAGCATAAAGCCTTGTACCAAATTGGTATGTAATGTTTGTTGAATGAGTGAATGAGGACACAGAAATGAATACGTTATGGTTCTAGCCATTTAAGCACTCAGATAGTAGGAAATACTAATCACAATTAATGCCAAAATGACCTATTATTTGAATCAAGAAAGTCTCTACAGGAGAGTCGCATTCAAACCAGGCCTTGAGTGATGAAAAACTTTCTTCAAACCAGTAGCCTAAACACAAGGGGGTCAGTGACTTCCTGCAGCACCGTTACCCTTCAGCTCTCCGGCCCAAGACCCTGGATGTCATTAGCCTGTGACACTCTTCTGTGCCTCCAGCAGTCTTTTTCTTTTTTAATCATGGTAAAATATTACATAACAAAATTAACCATTTTAATCATTTTCAAGTTACAGTTCTGTGGTAGTAAGTACATTTACATTGTTGTACAGACACTACCACCTTCTTTCTCCAAAACTTCTTCATCTTGTCAAACTGAAACTGTCCACATCAAACTGTTACTCCCCACTGCTCCCTCTCCCCATCCCTTGACAGCCACCATTCTGCTTTCTGTCTCTATTTGACTATTTAACTATTCTGGGACCTCATATAAGTAGAATAATATACTATTTATCTCTCTGGAGGTTTTTTACTCTCCTCAGCAGTCCTGGGGAAGGTGAACCAACTGGAGTAACTCATGAATTCCTTATGAAGAGGCTACTGGGTCTGTGTGGGGAGTTGCTCAGCCTCACAGTCACTGTCCCTGTCACAGCCTGGTGAACATGACCGAGAAGCCCCTTCTTTCTTTCTCTCACTGACACATTCCTGAGAAATTCCCTGCCCTATTGTTTTCAGCCATAATGACCTTTCTGTCACTGCCCTTGACCCATGGAAGTATATGGAAGAGTCCTTTTTTTTCTCTGTCCTTCCCCTTACTCCAGGGCTGGAGCTAAACCTCCTTTGGCCCCTTCCATAGGTTTGCTGTTTAAAAATAGTTCTTCATTTGTTCAATCATTTATACATCCAGCAAACACTATTCCATAGAAATCCACGGTCTCTCCAAGTAATCCAGGAGGTCTCATTCTCTCTCTCTCTCTCTCTCTCTCCTGAGCTCCTGGAATGGTTTATTCAACTCTGTAATAAGGGTTACATTTATCATATGTTATTATATGGTCAGTGGTCTGCATTTCTGTCTTCTTCTGTAAAACTTTTAGGCAAAAGCTGCTGCTCGCGGAGGTCAGAGGGAGCCTCACAGAGAAAGTGACATTGAATTCAGACTGAAACAATGTCTAGGCAGAGGCAGAGGGAAGGGCATTGCAGGCAGGGAAGACAGCATGAGCAAAAGCACGTAATAGCTGGGGCGCCTGGGTGGCTCAGTGGGTTAAAGCCTCTGCCTTCAGCTCAGGTCATGATCCCAGGGTCCTGGGATCGAGCCCTGCATCAGGCTTTCTGCTTAGTGGGGAGCCTGCTTCCTCCTCTCTCTCTGCCTGCCTCTCTGCCTACTTGTGATCTGTCTGTCAAATAAATAAATAAAATCTTTAAAAAAATAAAAAAAATAAAAAAAAAATTAAAAAAAAAGCACGTAATAGAGAAGTGTGCAGTGTTGGGGGTTGGCAAGAATTAGAAGATGACACTGAGGAGCTGGGCACAGACAACACCAGTCAGTGCCTTATGTGCCAGGCCAAGAAGTGTTGGGGGGAGCCATGAAGGGCTTCTATCAGATTGAGGGTTTTGTTTTTTTTTCATTTTACTACTTGTTCTTTTATTGAAAATCTTTAAAGAAATTCATATGACACGTGTTATATACAAAGTTAAGAAATAACATAATTTTGTTACATTTTTTTAATATCATGGAATGAAACACCTCTTTACCACATTTGGTTTTTTTTTAAATAATGTGAATTTATTATATAATTTTGTAGCTGATTATTACAGGTGAAGTCAGCTGATTTCTGTACTCCAGGTCCATGAGAATGAAAGCCAGGTTTTCCTATCTGAGCTCTTATCCATGGGTTTTATTAGCATATAATGTATTATTTGTTTCAGGGGTACAGGTCTGTGATTCATCAGTCTTACACAATTCACAGTACTTACCGTAGCACGTAAGCTCCCCGATGTCCATCACTCAGCCACCCCCATCCCTCCTACCTCTTCCCCTCCTGCAACCCTCAGTTTATTTCCTCAGATTAAGAATCTCTTGTGGTTTATTTCCCTCTCTGATTTTTTCTTGTTTCATATTTCCCTCCCTTCCCCTATGAGCCTCTGTCTTGTTTCTCAAATTCCTCATATCAGAGAGATCATATGATAATTGTCTTTCTCTGATTGACGTATTTCCTCTAGTTCCATCCATGTTGTTGCAAATGGCAAGATTTGGGGGGTTTTGATGGCTGCATAATATTCCATTGTATATATATACCACACCTTGTTTTTTAAGATTTTATTTATTTATTTGACAAAGAAAGGCATAGTGAGAGAGAGAGAGAGAACACAAGCAGAGGGAGTGGGGGAGGGAGGGAGAAGCAGGCTTCCTGCTGGGCAGGGAGCCTGATCCAGGGCTCCATCCCAGGACCCTGGAATCATGACCCAAGCCAAAGGCAGATGTTTAACGACTGAGCCACCCAGGCATCCATTCATCTGTTGATGGACTTTTAAGCTCTTTCCATAGTTTGACTACTGTTGTGGATAGTGCTGATTGGGGTGCATATGCCCCTTCAGATCATTACATTTGTATCTTTAGGATAAATACCCAGTAGTGCCATTGCTGGGTTGTAGTATAGCTCTATTTTCAATTTTTTGAGGACCCTCCATACTGTCTTCCAGAGTGTCTGCAACATCTTGCATTCCCACCAACAATATAGGAGGGTTCCCCTTTCTCCGCATCCTCACCAACAACTCTTGTTTCCTGACTTCTTAATTTTAGCCATTCTGACTCGTGAGGTGGTAACTCACTGTGGTTTTGATTTGTATTTCCCTGATGCTGAGTGATGTTGAGCACTTTTTCATGTGTCTGTTGGCCATTTGAATGTCTTCTTTGCAGAAATGTCTGTTCATGTCTTCTGCCCATTTCTTGATTGAATTATTTGTTCTGTGGGTGTTGAGTTTGATAAGTTCTTTTTTTTTTTTAAAGATTTTATTTATTTATTTGACAGACAAGAGATCACAAGTAGGTGGAGAGGCAGGCTGAGAGGAAAAAGCAGGCTCTCCACTGAGCAGAGAGCCTGATGCAGAGCTCTATCCCAGGACCCTGAGATCATGACCTGAGCTGAAGGCAGAGGCTTAACCCACTGAGCCACCAAGGCACCCATGATAAGTTCTTTATAGATTTTGGATACCAGTCCTTTATCTGATATCAGACTGAGTTTTTGATCACTGGCAACCCCAGTAGGGAAGAGGGGTGGGAGGGCAAAGCCTGAAGGCAAGGGGGCTGTTGAGCAGGAGATTATTGCTGTGACTCAAGTAAATGACAGTGAGGTCCATTTCACACCCACTGGGATAGCTAAAAACAAAAGATAAGTAATATCAAATGTTGTGAGAATGTAGAGTGAATGGAACCCTCACAGGTTGTTGATGGGAACGCAAAATGACACAGCTACTTTGGAAAACAGCCTGGAAGTGCTTCAAAAAGCTAAATGTGGAATTACCATATTACCCAACAATTCTACTCCCAGGTATTATGCCCAAGAAAATTGAAAGCATTTATCTACACAGATGCTTGTATACAGATGTTCATAGCAGTACTCTTCATAGTAGTTCCAAAGTACAAAGAACCCCAATGTTCGCTAGCTGATGAATGGATAAATAAATTGTATATACAAATGAATACTGTCTGGCCATAAAAAGTAATGAGGTAGGTAGTCACATGCTACAACATAGATGAACCTTGAAAACATACTCAGTGAAAGAAATCAGACATAAAAACAACGTATGATATTATTTCATTTAGATGAAATGTCCAAGATAGGCAAATCTGTAGAGACAGGAAGTAGATTAGTGGTTGCCTCGGACCAGGATTAGGGGGGCAGGGAACTGGGAATAACTGCTAATGAGTAATGAGGTTTCTCCTTGGGATGATGAAAATATTCTGGAATTAGATAGCTGCACAACTCTGTGAATATACTAAATGCTGACTGTACCCTTAAAAGAATGATTTTTTTGGTTTATGGATTATATCTCATTAAAGCTGTTATTTTAAAAAGCGGTATCAAAGTGGAAAGAATGACAGTACTGCATAAGCTAGTGCGCTGAGTGCTGGTCCTCCTTGATGTCTCTGGGCCAAAGCAGCCACGTAGCATCAACACCGCTGATGGAGTGCTGGGCAGCGTGTGGAGGGTCTGCAGCTGTCTGTCTGACGGAGGTGGGCCAGTGCAGTGCAGTGGAAGGTGCATTGGCCAGAATCACAGAGATCTGCCTTGTAGCCCCTGTGCAGCTCCTAACTCTGAAGGGGTTTAGCAAGTCAATTCAGTCTCTTATTGATTCTCAATTTCTCTATCTGCAAAACAAAAGGACTCTTTCAGCAGTAAGTGATTTGTGCCTCTTAGAACAGCTCCATTCCCCCTGGAATGGAGCACAGGAGAGATAATGTTGGTTGCAGTGAGAATGGACACAAGTGTCCAGGGTTCATCACGCTGGGTTACGTGGGGGAAAGAGGGCCCATTAGTAGCAGTGGAAGGGTCCCAAGGAGGGCTGTTGTCATTGGTGTGATTTGCATGGCACTGGAGTAGGGCAAAGCCAGGCAAACTTTCCTTCTGCCTAGTTCTCAGAGGAACCACAGGACTATAAATCTCTGAAGGTCTCCAGAGTAGAAATAAAGTAGGTTTATTCTGGTTTTCTTTGGAGATGGAGACCTTGGCCAGCAGGTGGAGCTGCAGGAAGACAGGCAGGGGCCTTTTTTCCTGGCCAGGACTAACAGAAGCGCAGGCCACCTTGGGAGGAATGGAGAAGAGTGTCTTGTGGCTGGGGGTCTCCAAGCAGAAACCAGGTGTCTCCAGCAAGAACGTCTGCTGGACTCCAGTCCAGCTGCTACATCTCTGTGGAGGCTTGGGAAAGGGTAAGAGTGGGTGTGAGCAGGGAAGAGACAGTTATCCTTGTGCTCAAACTTGGCTTTGTGATTGGGGTGGGCATGGAATGTTGTTACCAGTTTGGAAATCAGTGAGCTAATTTAACAAGATGTGAGGTTTTGATCTTGAGGGTCATTCCTACTAGAGCAGAGGTTCATGTCAGGTTAATGTTCTTGGAGAGTGAAAGGCGGGGAGAACACTGACTGAGTGCCTACTCTGGGTAAGCACTTGACATATGTTGTTTATTCATTACAGTTCCTCTATAAGGGATCAGGGGTTTTTTGTTGTTGTTTTGTTTTGTTTGTTTTGTTTTTTAAGTAGGCTTCATGCTCAGCGTGGAGCCCAGTGCAGGGCTGAGATCAAGAGTTGGATACTGAGCCACGCAGGTGCCCCTCGTCTCAGTTTTATAGACAAGGAAACAGAGTCCAGAGATATTAAGTAACTTACCTGAGGTCACACACTTTTAGGTCAGAATTCAAGCCTAAGTCTTTTTGGCTACAAAATCCATTTTCGGTGTTTCAAGAAGTGCCTCTTGTGAATAGAAGCCATTGTTACCTGAGTAGTAGTACCTGTCTTTCCTAATGCTCCCCACACACCATTCAGCCAGTCCTCACTGGATATGTTAGGTAATATGGGCATGGGGTCAGAAAGTGGTACTGGGGCCACTTCTCCAGGTGGGGAAGCCAAAGTGTGCTGGCCTGTGGCTATGTGATCTTGCATACCTGGGAAGAGGCTAGAAATTCCCACTGGTTAAGAGTTAATTTTATTTTTTTAAAAGATTTTATTTATCGGGGCGCCTGGGTGGCTCAGTGGGTTAAGCCGCTGCCTTCGGCTCAGGTCATGATCTCAGAGTCCTGGGATCGAGTCCCACATCGGGCTCTCTGCTCAGCAGGGAGCCTGCTTCCTCCTCTCTGCCTGCCTCTCTGCCTGCTTGTGATCTCTCTCTGTCAAATAAATAAATAAAATCTAAAAAAAAAAAAAAAAAAAAAAGATTTTATTTATCTATTTGAGACAGAGAGAGAAGGAAAGGTAGCATGAGCAGGGGGAGGGGCAGAGGAAGAAGCAGTTTCCCTACCCAGGAGGCAGCCCGACAAGGGACTGCCTGGGATCATGATCTGAGCTGAAGGCAGATACTTAACTGACTGAGCCACCCAGATTGGAGGAGAAAGGGCACAAAGCCTAGGGTTTTGTTCTAGACCTGCCATTTACTGATATGTATTGGTGTCTTCCAGTCAAGTATTTCTTCTCCCTGGACCTCATTATCTTAGCGCTAAAATAGGTGAGTGGATTAGCTCAAACACTTCAAGCTGTGTGCCTTGGAGGCCTAGGAGAAAACCCCGGAGTTGTTAAAAAAGGGGGGGTGTTTCCTCGGTTGTGCATTTTGTGAGGCTGCTCTCACCCATTATTGTTTACTCTGTGCCCAGCACTGGCTGAACACCGTATATCCATTCTCATCCAACCCTCTCAGCAGCCCAGTAATTTTTTTTAATTGCACTCAGCAAGGGTAAGTGACCTTGGCTAGGGTCACATAGATGATAAGTGACTAAGCAAGGATGCCAAGTCTAAGTCTGTCCCATATTTTTTTTTTTAATTTAAAATGTTTATTTTTAAAAAAAACATTTTATTTGGGACACCTGGGTGGCTCAGTTGGTTAAGCGGTTGTCTTTGGCTGGTTATGATCCCAGGGTCCTGGGAACCCTTGCTCAGAGGGGAGTCTGCTTCTCCTCCCTCTCCCTCTGCCTCTGCTTGATCTCTCTCTGGCTCTCTGACAAATAAAGAAATAAAAATAAAAAAAGAAAAAGATTTTAAAATATCAGTTTTTTTGAGATATAACTTATATGCAATAAAATTCACTGATTCTAAGTATACAGTTTAATGACTTTTTTTTTCAGTTCAGTGACTTTTTTTTTTTTAAGATTTTATTTATTTATTTATTTGACAGACAGAGATGACAGGCAGGCAGAGAGGCAGGCGGAGAGAGAGAGGAGGAAGCAGGCTCCCCGCTGAGCAGAGAGCCCGATGCGGGGCTCGATCCCAGGACCGTGGGATCATGACCTGAGCCGAAGGCAGCGGCTTAACCCACTGAGCCACCCAGGCACCCCCAGTTCAGTGACTTTTGACAAATAGTTTTATAAACACTACCACAACCATGATCGAGAACATTTCCCTCACCCCAGAAAGTTCCCTTGTGCCATTTGTAGTCAATCTCTTCTCCTTATCCCTGTCCCTCAGTAAACACTAACCAGCTTTCTGTCACTGAATTTTCTTGAATTCATACAAATGAAATCGTACAAAATGTGGTCTTGGGTGTTTAGCTTCTGTCACTTAGCTTAATGCTTTTGAGAGTCATTCATGCTGTCATGTGTGTCAGTACTAAATTTCTTTTTATTGGTGAGCAGTCTTCTATCATATGGCCATACCACAGCTGTTTACCCATTTACCTATTGATTTGGAACTTCCAGATTTTTGGCTATTTCGCGTAAAATTGTTGTTACTACTGAAGTACAAGTTTTTCTGTGGACATAGGATTTTATTTCTTGGGGGTACATATCTAGGAGTGGAATTGCTGGGTCAAACGACATACTTGGTTTCTAAGTGCGTAACAAGTTACCACAAATGTAATGGCTTAGCACCGCATGGTACTATCCCACAGTTCTCTCCATCAGAAGTCTGGGTGGGTTCGACCAAGTTCTTCGTTCAGGGTCTCACAAGGCTGAAATCAAGGGGTTGGCCAGGCTGGGTGCTTATCTGGGGGATCTGGGGGAAAAAAACCCATCTCTTCCTCTGGAGCCTCTCCCAGCTCTTTAAGGTTGCTCACGTTCCTCCTTAGCCAGCCCCTCTGTCTTCAAACCACTCACACCCCAGGCTCTCTGGTTCTGCCACCAGCCAGAAAAAACTGCTTTTCAAGGGCTGGTAGACGAGTTTGGGCCCAATCAATCCCTCTTTTGCCATATACCATAGCATAATCACAGGAGTAACATCTGGGAGCAGAGGTCATGAGAGAGTCTTAAAATTCTACCTACCATGTATGGTAAGTATATATTTATAAGAAACCATCAAACTTTTCCAAAATGACTTCACCATTTTACTTTCCCATCAAAAGTATATGAGAGTTCCAGTTGCTCCACATTCTGGCCAACATGGTATTGTCAGTCTTTTTAATTTTAGCTGTTGGTAAGTGTTGTAATGGTACCTCATGGTGGTTTTCATTTGCATTTTCTTTTAAGATTTTATTTATTTATTTGACAGAGAGAAATCACAAGTAGACAGAGAGGCAGGCAGAGAGAGAGAGGAGGAAGTAGGCTCCCTGCTGAGCAAAGAGCCCGATGCGGGACTCGATCCCAGGACCCCGAGATCATGACCTGAGCCGAAGGCAGCGGCTCAACCCACTGAGCCACCCAGGCGCCCCTTCATTTGCATTTTTCTAATGACTGATGATAATGAGATCATTTGGTATGCTTATTAGAGCATAAAATTTTGTTAGATGTAATGTTCTGCTTTAAAAAAAAAAAAGGTGGAAACCTACTGGTTTAGATAAACTGTGAGGTTCTTATAGAGTCTATAATTTGTGAATCTCTTAGTGGAGCCCAGGGCTTAACTCCTTTTCTGAAAGTCTTCCTCTCTTCTTTTAAAAAATATTTTATTTATTTATTTGAGAGAGCAAGAGCAGGAGTGGGGCGGGAAGGGGGTGCACAGAGGGAAAGAGAGAAGTAAACTCCCTACTGAGCTGGGAGCCCAATGTGGGCCTTGATTCCAGAACCCTGAGATAATGACCTGAGCAGACACTTAACCATCTGAGCTACCCAGACACTGCTCCTTTTCTGAAAAGGTCTCTTAAATGTAGGCAGAATATAGGTAAATCATCAGTATAAGCACTTGGCTCTATGTGTGAGTTAGAGGTAAAAGCAACAGATATTTCTTGATTTTCTACATAGTTACAATCCCAAATCCGAAATTCCGAAATACAAATTGTTGTGAAAACCAAAATTTCTTTTCTTGGTTGGCATCAAAACTCATTGGTAGCAAAATCTGACACGAAGGGGTTTTATTTGTTCGTTTGTTTGTTTGCAGAAGGACCCTCTGTTGTCCTATGCCTGTGTTGGCTGCCTGGAAGCCTTGCTTGACTACCTGCATGCCCGGAGCCCAGACATCGGTAGAAACCTTCCCCATTCTTTGATGTTCCCATGGGGGGGCCAGCCCCTGCCACCCTTCTGTCCTAGACTCCCAACCTCTGTTTTTTGATACACACTCATTTTGTTTAATTGTTTTCATAACATGCAAAGGCATTATAATGTCCATTATACAGATGAGGACACTGCAGTCCAGAGAGGTCAAGTAACCTGCCCAACCAAGGTCACAAAGCTATGAAGTGGCACAGCCCTTCCTTCTGCTTCCCACAATAGTGGGATATGTGGTCTCCCTGAGCCAGGCAGCATAGGTGGCTAGAAGCCCAGGGAAGAAAGAAACTTCCAGTGGTCAATTTGTCCCAGGCCCTGCCACTAGCTAAGCAGCCCCTTTTTGAGACAATAAGAGAAAGTCCTCTTCAGCAATGTTCCAAGGCCTACAGAGAAGCAGCAGTAACAACCCAGGGTGACTGGTGTTTCCTATAGCATTCCATGTGGTTTCCCAGCCTTGGAATCGGTTTTTGCTGTTTACCCTCCTGGATGCTGGAGAGAGTTCCTTCCTCAGACCTGAGATCTTGAGGTTCATGACCCTGGTAAGTGCAGAATGGATGGTCCCGTGGTGTGAAGGATGTTATGAGCTGTGTGGTCCTGAAAAGGCCAGGTAGACGGGTAGAAAGCGGAGGGGCTGGGTGGGCCTTCACGGTCTAGGAGGGCTGCTCAGAGAATTCCTCTAAGCGCCCACATCTTCTCACCCCAAAAGACCCAGATACTCTTTCTTTTTTTTTTTTTTTTTAAGATTTTTATTTATTTACTTGACAGCTATATATGGAGAGCAGAAGTATGCAGAGAGGCAGGCAGAGGGAGAGGGAGAAACAGGGTCCCCACTGAGCAGGGAACCCGACATGGGACCTAATCCCAGGACCCCGGGATCACAACCTCAGATGAAGGCAGGCGCACCCCAGATACTCTTTCTAATTCATTTGCACATGAAACATTGGCCAAGGCTTGTCTGCCACATCCAGATCCTGTGCTGGGGACCAAAGATGTCACCGAGCCAAATGTTCTACCTTTTAAGGGTCCCCCAGTCTAGAGAAGAAAATAGAAAAGGAAACTAATAGTTAAAACATGATGTTAATGAATACTGTTTTTCTGAAAATAAATAAATTAATTTATACAAAACAAAACAAAACAAAAAACATGATGTTATGGGGCGGCTGGGTTGGCTCAGTGGGTTAAGCCTCTGCCTTCGGCTCAGGTTATGATCCCAGGGTCCTGGGATTGGGCCCCACATTGGGCTCTCTGCTCAGCAGGGAGCCTGCCTCCCCGTCTCTCTCTCTCTGCCTGCCTCTCTGCCTGCTTGTGATCTCTGTCAAATAAATAAGTAAAATCTTTAAAAAAAAACATGATGTTATTAGTGGCTCAGCAGAAGATATGCTAAGTGCCTGGCACACCATAAGTGCCCACTGAGTAAAGAACAGAGAACACTGAGTAAAGAACAAAGCTGTGAGCCTGTGAATGGTAGTGAAGTGGATTAGTGAATAAGGCAGTGATTGGTGTAGGAACACGGAGACGAGCACAGCTGACCACTGAATAACGTGGGGGTTAGGGGTGCTGACCCCGTTACAGTTAGAAATCTGCATATTCACTTTTGACTCCCCAAAACTTAACTACTAATAGCCCACTGTTGACTGGAAGCCTCACTGATAACATAAACTGTCAGTTAACACATATTTTGTGTGTTATGTGTACTAAATACTGATTTTTACAATAAAGGAAGCTAGTAAAAAAATGTTACTAAGAAAATCATAAAAAGAAAATACTTTTATAATACCGTATTTATTGAAAAAATTTGTGTCTAAGTGGACCTGTGCAGTTCACTCTCATGTTGTTCAAAGGTTGACTATAATTGCTTCTGTCAGAGCCAGGAAGGAGAGATGAATAAGGATGCAGTAAGCACCCAATTAATGCCTCTCCTGTTTTAATGAAATGGAAACATTCAGCAGGAAGGTAACATTTTAGCTGAGGTTTGAAGGATTAATAGGCAAAGAGGAGGAAAAGTGTTCCAGGCAGTGAAGTGAAAATAGCAGGTAAACGAACACGTGGTGGTGTGTTTGGGTAACCATACACAGTCCTTTTGGCCATGCGTGTTTCGTGCAGGTTCAAGGAGTGAGGGGAAGGGTACTGAAGAGGTCAGCAGGGCCAACTCTCTGAGTGTGTCACAGTGTGCCTAGTTTACACCTCTCGTCTATGACACAACCCCACCTCTGCCCACCAACTCTGAGCTTCTGAAGGCAGGGTTCTCTGGGTTTCAGATCTGTGCCCCCAGCCCAGGGCCAGACACAGCAGGGACACAGGAAATATCTGTGAAGAATATGCCAAATCCCCGTGTGTTTGGGGCTTCTCTCCCTGGCCTAGCTTGTGCGGTTCCAGAGCAGCAGTGTCCTCGGTCACGAGGAGGTGGGTCATGTTCTGCAAGCCGCGGCTCTGGCTGACCTCTCTACCCTGTCGAACAACACACGCCAGGCTCTGCATGGCTTCCTCCTGCAGGTGGGTGGGAAGGGGATGCTGTGTAGCCACTGTAAGGCTAGACCCTCCACGCCGTCCTCTGTGCGGAGGATGGTGGTTCTGGCCACAGCAGCTGAGGGGAGGTCAGAGTGCAGAGGGTGGAGGGTTGAGAGGGCCTGTGTGGAGTGGATGCTGAGAAGGACTGTCTTCCCTGCCTTCTTCTCCCCTCAGGTCCAGAGCATGGGTCTCCTGGCTGATCACACCACGGCCCACACCCTGCAGGCCTCCCTAGAGGGCCTTACCCTGAGTAGCTCCTCCACCCAGCCACCCCTGGACATGCTGTATCCTTTCTTGCATCTGGGAGCCTTGGCCTGGGCAAGGTCACTCAGGCTATGGGAGGCTGTGGCATCATGCTTCAGAGGGGTGACACTGTCTACAGCCCTGTCCTTTAAAGCATCTGCTTTAGTGAGAATAATCGTGATAGCAATGACAACGGCTTATTCTTTTTAAGTTCCTACCAAGGGCCACGCACATTACTTGCACCATGTCTAATCCTCACAGAAGCTAGGGTATTAACATAGATGTAACTTAGACCAGAGAGGTTAAATGATGTGCCCAGGATCACACAGTAATAGCATCAGGATCTGACCCCCATTTGTCTGCCTCCAAAGCCACATTACCAAACTCAGGAAGGAGCCAGTCCTTTCCCAAGAGCTTTGGAGAAAGTTGCGCAAATCCAGCAGATTCAGGTGCTTCCCTCAGCCCAGTGGGGGGTGATGCCCCTGAGAAAGCCGGGGGCTGTGGGCAGTAGCTAGAGGCCCCCTGGGCGTGGTTGGGGTGCTCCAGAGACACTTCCGTCTGGGTGTTCAATCTGGTGCTTCATCCCCATTCCCGCTGGCTACCTCCCTGGCTCTCCTTCCCCTGTGCCTGAAACAGTTCCCTGTTGAATAGCAACTAGCTACCCTGGTGTTTGGGTCCCAGCTTTAGAACGCAGCCCAGTCTTCCTAATGGCACCTCTGAGTACTGGAAGTATAGTTCTCCCATGGTTGGCTCCACCTTTCTGCTGTTTTCCTCTCAGGTTTTGCTGCCAGTTGCCTGGGAGGGGTGGCTGTATCCCTGTCCCACATCAGAGACTGACCTTCGTAACTTGAAGGCCCAGAAACAGAGAACTGAGACCTGGTGAAGAGAAAGGATTGTTGGGGAAATGGATGACAACTGTAGCCATTAACTCCATTGTTGAAATGGAGTCAGGAAATAAAATGATACACTCACATGTCTCTGTGGACTCTCTAAAAACGTTTCCGACATGACTTGTCTTGGCTCCCTGGAGCTGGTAACTCTGTCACTCAGACAGTGGACTGCTTCCGTGAGGAATTGATGGCCTCCTCAGGGACTGGGGGCTGAGATTTGTTCTGGTGACATGTAAAGAGCACCAGCCGGCTGCCTCAGTTGTACCCAGAAAAAAACCAGCCAGGCTATCCACGGGGCTGGAAGTGCAGAGAAAGGCCATGTGGATGGTACCCCTGTGATCCAAGTGCTCTAATCCAAGGTACTTTACCTGCCCCCTCACCTCACATGAAGATGGAGAGAGGTGCAATTTCCAGGCAAGGAAGCTGAGCAGGTCAAATCCTGTGCCTCGCTAGCCCAGCCCAGCTGTTCCTGGCTAGAGCAGGTCCCTTGTGTTTTTTCCGTGCGCCCTGCCCAGAGTTAGTATTTGATTACCGCGTGTGCAGTTCTTTTAAGGTCTGCTCTCCACAAATGTGCCTGCTTCTGTTCCCAACTCAGCCCGCCGCGCCTCTGGCTCCTTGTCCGCTTGCCGAGCCCCCTGTCCCCCGTCCCCGACCTGGGTGCCGTAACTGGGCAGCCCACCCAGCTCCTCGGGTTTGGCCGTACAGACCCTGCACAACACTGGTCTGAACTCCGTCCTAATGAACGGATAGGGAGGCCCCCGACGAACTAGGTTTAGAAGCTGGTGGACTGAAGAGGCGAGCAGGGGATGCACCAACTCCGCACTGCAGATGTCTTAAAAAAAACCAAAACAAAACAGTGCTAGTGGACCCACCAAACTGGTTGCGTCAACTACAGTTTAAAAGATACTGTCAGCTTATGAAAAGTTTCGGTCAGGGCCCCGGTCCGCTGACGCGCCCTTTGACTCGGGCCCAGACCCCACGCAGGCTTAACTTCCTCCAATCTGACCGTGACAGGGCGACAGTCGCGCCCCGGTCACAAGGTGGGCGGGACACGACTCGGGTTTGCCGCGCTGGGGTCCGGGCGGGGCGGGGCCGGAAGTGAGGTCAGCGGAGCGGCCGTCGCGGCCTGCGCTCATTGGCGGGGGCGCGCTCGCAGGTTCCTGCGCTGCTGCTGGCGCCTAGTGTGAGCTTCCGCGCCTCTGCTGTTCGCCCCGTGGACCCCGGAGCCGGGCTGCACACCGACGTCCTATCCGCACGCCTCTGACCGCACTGACCTGCCTGGTAGGTGGGGCCGGGGGTCCAGGGAGGGCGGGCTCCTAGTGGGGCTGGGGGGCAGGGGCCAAGGGCCCCCGAACCTGCTGCTGGGGCTAGCGGATGAGATTCTCGGCTCCGGAGTCTTCTCGTCGGAAGGACTCGTTGACTCCTCTGGGAGCCCCAAAGGCTCGGGTCAGCAAGCCGGGTCCGCGAGCCCACTACCGCCATGTCCCCCTCACAGAATGGGTTCAGAGCCTCGTACCCAGCCGGGAAGAGCGCTGGGAACGCACGGGGCGGGGAGCGGGATTGAGAGGCAGGGTCAGTGGGAGTACAGTAGATAAAGCAGGATCCGCCTCCACGCCGTCTGCTTTTTCGGTTTCCCTTTCCCGCTTCTCTCCTGCTGCGGTCGTTACCAGCTGTCTGATTCCCCCTGGCTTTAAGTTCTGCCCTAGCCCGCCCGGGTCGTTCTCTTGAGTCTAGAGCGTGACGTTGGAGGGCAGGTGGTCCTGGGCGAACTTGGATACTCCTTCCCGTCCTGGAAGCTTCAGTTGTCTCATCCTCAGGCACCAGGACGGTTCTCTGAATGACCTCTGCAGGCTCTGTCAATCACTGAGCGTCTTTCCCCTGGAGCAGGTGTCCTGCTAGTACGGTGGCAGCTTTGAGGTAGCCTTTGCTTATCTAGAATCTCATTAGCCTGGGAATAGCTGAGTGTCTTTGGACAATCACCTCACTTTTCTGTGTCTTGGTTTCCACATTGGTAAAATTGGGCAGCTGTCACCTGACCACTGTGTTTCATATTCCACCCTGTCAGCTCCCTTATCCTTTTGTGCTTGTTTTACAGGTTTATTGATTGTCCCTTTACCCTACTGGGGACACAAGGACGATGAATGCAGTGATTTTTGTTTGTCTTAGACACCAGTGTATTCCCAGGTCTCAAACAGTGCCTTGAATGTGGAATTTAAAAATTAATTAGGGGGCGCCTGGGTGGCTCAGTGGGTTAAGCCGCTGCCTTCGGCTCAGGTCATGATCTCAGGGTCCTGGGATCGAGTCCCATATCGGGCTCTCTGCTGAGCAGGGAGCCTGCTTCCCTCTCTCTCTCTCTCTCTGCCTGCCTCTCCATCTGCTTGTGATATCTCTCTGTCAAATAAATAAATAAAATCTTTAAAAAAAAAAAATTAATTAGGGAATAGTGCTTGAGTAGGAACAGGTGTGGCTTGTGGTGCCTGTGGTTCCACAGTGAGTGAGTGGCAGGCAGCCTTATTACCCAAGACTGTGCACCCTCCTTTCCTGCCCCAAATCCCTTCTTCCATTCTTTTTTTTTTTTTTTTAAGAATTTATTTTTAAGTAATCTCTACACCCAGTGTGGGGCTCGAACTTACAACCTCAAGATCAAGAGTTGCATGCCCACTGACAGAGCCAACCAGGTGGCCCCTTTCTGCTCTGATGACAGAAGTCAGAGAGGGAGGGAAACTGAAAGTTTTCACATCTCCCCTGACTGCCTGGGCTTCTGTAACTGGACATCTTCCTGGGGCCCAGGATGGGGTGTATTGAAAGGGAATGATAATGACCAGACCCCCCTTCCCCAGGCACAATGCCTCACCCAGTCCTTTCTCCCTACAGTAGGGAGAAACCTCTGTTTTACAGGTGAAAAAGCTGAGGCTCAGGATGAGCAATTTGCCCCAGGGCCCACAGTCAGAGGCTGAGCCAGGGCTCCAGCCCAGAGCTCTAGACACTGACCCTGTGCCCTAAGCGTTCCTATGTTGCTAATATTATCTGTATATCCCTCCTACCATCCCACAGTGTTCATGGAGTGTCTGGTGGTCACAGGCCCCGGGCTGAGACTAGTGTTCCAGGAGTTCCCAAAGCTGGGTTCCTGGTATCTGGAGGCCATGGCATGTCGGGAAGCTGCTGTTCACCTGCACTCTTTATAGTTGTCTATAAACAGTCTTTCTGGACCCACAACCGCTTGGATTTCAGGGTTGGAGCAGACCCAGTCTATGGGAATGGAAGAAAAGGTGAGGTGTTCTAACCAACACTTGATCGAGTCAGTTCTCTTCTAAACCTCAGTTTCCCTGTATATTGAATGGAAAAGACAAGGCGTACTTGTTCTGAGGATTGTGCGTGTGCTTTATTTTATAAAACCAAGCTCTGGATCTCACCCCTCTCTGGGTTACTTTCCTAGTCCTAGGATCTTGAATATGGATCTTCTTCAGTTCCTGGCCTTCCTCTTTGTCCTGCTGTTGTCTGGGACAGGAGTCACAGGAACTCTGAAGACCTCCCTGGACCCGAGCCTGGAAATCTGTATCCTTTGCCATGGGAGGTGGTGTTAATAAGCTGTTTCTGAAGTTGTCTATAAACAGTTTTTCTGGACCCACAACCGCTTGGATTTCAGGGTTGGAGCAGACCCAGTCTATGGGAATGGAAGAAAAGGTGAGGTGTTCTAACCAACACTTGATCGAGTCCGTTCTCTTCTAAACCTCAGTTTCCCTGTATATTGAATGGAAAAGACAAGGCATACTTGTTCTGAGGATTGTGCGTGTGCTTTGCATCTTATGGGGGAGACTCTAGGTGGAGACTTAGGCCCTGGCATCCTCAGCTACCTTGTCTGGGGCCAGACTCAGAGACACAAAGAAGAGTCAGGACCGGTCAGTCCGTGGCTTTGAGGAACTCACAAACCTCATGCTCTTCTCTTCAGTCAGCAGTTTTATGAACCATGGTTGGGGAAGAGGGTCAGGGAGAAACATGGTGGTGTGGCTTTTGAACTGGGTCTTGAGAGTACAAACTCATGGAGGGGTGGGGGGTGGTGGCATCCCAGGTGAAATGTACAGTGTAAGCAGAGAGGAGGTTCTGGAAATAGTGAATGGTTGCAGCAGGTGGCAGGTTGGCAGGGAGCCAGGTGGCAAGGGTTGGGTTCAGGGTGTCGGATATAGAATCTTACATGAAATGGATGCCTATGCCTCTCAGTTTGTCTCTTCCCTGGTGGTGGGGGACAAGGGGGGTATCTCAGCCGTGGGCATCTCTGGCCCTTGCAGACACTTTCCGGTCGGGAATGGGCCCTCTGGACTGGGACCGCTGGATTGTCCAGGCAGAAGTATGGGTGCCAGCCCTTAACTTCATGCTGCTCAGACAAGAAGATGTTTGAGGTGAAACGGCGAGAACAGTTGTTGGCACTAAAAAACCTGGCGCAGCTAAACGATGTCCACCAGCAGTACAAGATTCTTGACGTCATGCTCAAGGGGCTCTTTAAGGTGCGTGTGGGCGTGGGGCAGCTCGCGGCAGGCTCAGTCTTTCTTTGATCTGGGCACTGAAGGATGGGTAGGAGCTCCCTAAGGGCCTGGTGTTCAGTGAAGGGGGACTGTATGCACAAAAGATTTTAAATAGGGTTTAAATAAATAGGGCCATCTGAGAAGGGCTCTGCCAAGCCACTCAGCCTGGGTGGGGTTCCCTCAGGTGCTGGAGGACTCGCGGACAGTGCTCATTGCTGCAGATGTGCTCCCAGATGGGCCCTTCCCCCAGGACGAGAAACTGAAGGATGGTATGGTCTTCCCAATCTTACTCCCCGCTCCTCCCCACCACCTTGACCTTCCCTAGCTGCTCCTTCCCTCCTATTCTCAACGCTTTTTTTCTCTGGAAGTATCTGCTTAGAACACCTTCCAAGGGGTCCCCTTGGGTATATGGATAATTAAACCATATTTCTCTGGTCATTTCTGGGCTTCAGAGCCAGTTTCTGGATATAGTTCTTTGTACTGTCCTGTGCTGGGGGCAAGCGAAACAGGGAGAAGCCTCTGCCTATGACCCCACCTTAGGGATTCTTGCCTTTTCTACCATCCTGACCCTTGCGGTAGAGAAGGCAAGGGTTGTTCCCGTTTATAGGAGAAAAAAACCTAAATTCTATTGAAGAGAATGGCCAGTGGGGGCAATTCAGAGTGCTCTTTACTGCTGTTTGAAAGCCTCAACCCCCTTAAATCCTTTTTGAGACAGGGTGGGAAGAATAGATAAGTAAAATAATGTCCTGTGTCCCTTCATCCACTCTTCTAAGAATTCTTCTCCTGGGGTAATTCCTCCTCCCCGTGTTAACCGATCATAGTCTAACAATCAAACTTGTTAGATTACACTGTCTGAGAGAGGATGGAAATAGCATTTATATATCAGATGGGGGGCACTCTACAAACACCACCTCGGGTCTCCACTCTAACTCTGAGGAAGGTACTATAGCCCCCGTTTTCCAGATAAAAAGAGAACAAGGGGTTTGCTCTTACAAACCTGTAACCTAAGCTAACTCCTGAGTTCTTTGAGATTTAAGGCTGTTCTGAAACCCAGAGGTTTCTGTTTACCAGACTTGGACCCAACCTGGCATATCTTTGGAGGAGTCTGCTTGTCTCTCTGTGTGTCCTGGCTGATGCTGGGAGACTTGCCTGGGCCTTATCTGCAGGGATGGCTCAAACAGGAACTTCAATGGGGCTGGGAGTGTTCCATTTCATGGTAGCCTAGGTGGGGGGGACCTCCCGCCACGACCACTACGGACACACTGACTTAGTCTGAACTGTTGACCAGAGGAAGGACGTTAGTGGGAAAACTGGTGAAATTCAGATAAGGTCTAATGATTAGTATCAATGTTAATTCCCTTGTTTAGATAGCTGTACAATGGTTACGTAAGATGATGACATTAGGGGAAACCAAGTCAAGGAATTTTGTGATGGAAGTCTAAAGTTATTTTAGTATACATCTCAGGAGGCATTTGGAATAAAATAAAGGGGTGCCTAGGTGGCTTAGATGGTTAAGCATCTGCCTTGGGCCCAGGTCATGACCTCAGGGTGCTGGGATTGAGTCCTGCCTCCGGCTCCCTGCTCAGTGAGTGGGGAGTCTGCTTCTCCTCCCTCTGCCTGTACCCTGAGCTCATTTGCATGCATGCTCTCTCTCTCTCTCACACTCACTCTCAAATAAATAAATAAATAAAAACCTTTTAAAAAAATAAAAATAATATAAAATTGGAAAGATTTTTAAAAAAGAGCAAAAAGCCCCTCCTGTGCTCCCCAGTGATCCTAACAGACCTGCCCTTCACATGCAGTGTAGTTGTGTTAACACTGGGGCCTGGCTCTGGGTATCTGGAGGTCAAGTTGGGGAAGTCAGACCCAGCCATGCCCCACATGACACATGGGTCTTCATGTGCAAAATGGCACCCACCTCTCTGGTCCCTACCACAAATGAGATACAGGGGACAGAGCATGGCCCTTGGAGTCAGACCTGGGTTTGCAGCCCACCTTTGCCACTCACCCACCATCTGAGCTTCAGTTTCCTGTCTGTACAGAGGGAACAGCAGCCACATCTCCCTGGAGGTAGTGTTGAGGGTTCAGTGACCTAGTGGTCACTGGTGGACATAAAGCCTTTAGCAGGTATTGCACATGTGGTCAGCCCCTGCAGAGAGCGGGCACAGTTCCTTTCTCTGATGAGTAGGCTTAGTGGGCTTCGGTTCCCTGAGGGGTGGCTGGGGTGGCCAGGCAGGCAGGAGAAGGACATCTGCCCAGGCCACTCATCAGGATCCTCTCGCCAGCTTTCTCGCAAGTAGTGGAGAACACGGCCTTCTTCGGTGACGTGGTGCTGCGCTTCCCGAGGATTGTGCACCACTACTTTGACCACAATTCCAACTGGAACCTCCTCATCCGCTGGGGCATCAGCTTCTGCAACCAGTCGGGCGTGTTTGACCAGGGCCCCCATGCGCCCATCCTTAGCCTGGTAAGGACTGGCTGCAGCAGAGGAGGTGCGGGGGCCCTCTGCCTGGTGGTGTACCACGAACCTTGCATCTCTGCCTTCAGTGGCGCTCCTTTGTCAGCCCCAGGTTGTGGTTTCTGTGATGAGGCTCAGGGCACCCTGAGATCCCGTCTCAAGGGGTTCTGTGCTGACCTGGGTCTGTTCCACATCTGCCTCAGCCTTGGGCCTGGGTCCCACCGTGGAGGGAGTGGCCGTGGATAAGGAGTCAGGAGAAGGCAGAGGATGACTAACTCTTCCTCATCCACAGATGGCCCAGGAGCTGGGGATCAGCGAGAAAGACTCTGACTTCCAGAACCCATTTAAAGTAGACCGCCCAGAGGTAAGCTGCTGGAACGGATGGCCGTGTCTACTCTGCCTCTGCGGGGTCATGGGCAGCCAGGTCATGTAGGGGCTGGGGCACCTTGAGTGGAGCACGAGGGCTTTCGACTTGGAGCCAGACTTGTTTGGGTCTGGATGCACGTACCATCACTCGTTCCTTGGTACCTTTGGGCAAGCTGCTGCCCCTGTCCTAGCCTCAGGCTCCCTGTCTTTTCATGGGGTACGGACCCCAGCTGTGAGGGGGCAGTCAGAAGCTGTGAACGCACCATCCCTGTGTACACTAGGCATCTAACATCAGGTGGACACTGGGGAGGTCAAGCCCTGTTTCTCTGCCCTTGAGCCTCTGAGTGCTCAGCCTGGCTTCTGTCTCACATTCCTGCGTATGCTTTCATCCTAGGGAGCTGAGGTGGGCTCCGAGGGCTGCAGGCTGCAGGGTAGGGTCACAGATGGGGACACATAGCAGGGAGAGGAAATCAGAGGTGACAGGGCAGGGCAGCAGGGGCAGGAAAGGCTGGAGGACTGGACTTGTTAAATCACAGACTCTCCTCTGGTACAGGGCGGAGTGTCAGGGTCCATGAGGGTCTAGGACTTTAGCGGCTCCTGCTTCATGGATGCTGACGGGTCAGAGACATCAGAGTTCATTGCAGCAAAAGCAATATGTAGACTGTTGGCCTGGTCATGTGGGCTCCCCTTGTTCCCCAAGTCACCCAGGGATGACCCAGGAGCCCAGGCAGATACCGTGCTGCGGTGGGTTTGCATGAAGCTGAAGAGTACTAAGTTTGGGATATTCACGGCCACGGCCTTCAGAATGAATAGAAGCAGACCTGCTCTTTGGGGGAAGTCATCATGTCACCCTTCCAGGTTGTTCTCTGCAAGCCGTCCTGACAGAAGGCCCAGACAGAGTGATCAGGGCTCTGCTTTCTTGGGGAACCCGGTGAGAATATGCAGGGATGCTCAGGGCCTTGGTCGATTGCCTCCCCCATAGTTCACCCCACAGCCCTCTTGGCTTAACTTAAATTTCCGCATGAACATGCGGTTCAGTTCTGATTGATCTCGTAGGTAGAGGCTAGCATCACATATGTTCAGTTTGTCGCGTACGGCCATTGGATTAAAGCTGCCATCAGCAGGACACTAAGCAGCGGGATGAAGCCAGCCTGCTGTGTTGATCTCAAGCCCCCAGCGTCACAGACTCAGCCAGCTATGATAAGTCCTGCGCGGGCCAGTAGGTCTTATCTTAGATAATCAGAATGTGGTCTGAGACGAGTCAGTTACCCATTACCATCCATGCAAGAGTTTAGACTGACCTGCTGATCTTTGATGTTATTGTCAGTAATTACAGGGAGCAGTAGATGGACCCAGAGCAATCCTTGTCCCCAGAAAAGGGACATTCTTTTTTTTCTTTATTTTAGAGTGTGTGCACATGCTTGTGCTAGTGGGTAGGGGGCAGGGTGGGCAGAGGGAGAGAGAGAATCTTTTTTTTTTTTTTTTAAGATTTTATTTATTTTTTTTTTTGACAGACAGAGATTACAAGTAGGCAGAGAGGCAGCCAGAGAGAGAGGGGGAAGCAGGCTCTCCGCTGAGCAGAGAGACCTATGCAGGGCTCGATCCCAGGACCCTGAGATCATGACTTGAGCTGAGGGCAGGAGCTTAACCCACTGAGCCACCCAGGCGCCCCGAGAGAGAGAGAGAAAATCTTGAGGAGGCTCCACACCCAGCATGGAGCCTGACATGGGGCTTTGGGCTCCATCTCACACCCTTGAGATCATGTCCTGAGCCGAAATCGAGAGTTGGTTCCTTAACCAACTGAGCCACCCAAGTGCCCCAGTAAAGAGACATTTCATGGTCCACTGTCTCCCACACGTTACTACTTGATTTGAGTCACCATTATATTATTGGCCTGAGCCCTGAGGGCAACGTCCCTATGGAGCTGCAGCCTCAGTTGCCCTATTGGCATAATGGAAGGTCACTCAGGCGTCAGGAGAAGCAGATGCATGTGTATCTGTCAGATTCAAACAGGCTGTGCTGCTGAGTATGTCTGCACAGGGTCCCTTTGGGAGTTGCCTTTGATGGCATCAGGCAGGCGCATTAGAGTAGTTCACTACTGACCATGTCCCTGTGAGTTTTCCTGTCACAGGGTTGAGAGTGAGACACCCAACAGCTGATTAGATTGTCAGCTGCAGCTGCCCCTCAGCTTGGGCAGACCCTAGGGTTGTTTGCCAGGTGGTGGTGCTGGATCTAAGAGACCAAGAGGAGTAATTGTTCCCTCCCCAGATGCTAATCTTAATTGCTGCCACAAGGTCAGGATGTCACTTCCTAGGACCTGTAATTTCACTTTTTCTCCAGTCATCTGCTACTCTCACCTGGACCTTTGTTTTATTCAGAAGGGTCAGCTATGAATGGGACAAGGGCATTTTTACAAAACAATCAGAAACACATTGTATCTTCCATTTTGGGCCACATGGGCCACCGTAGAGGTACTTGGAGGGAGCATACTCAACCGAATGGTCGTTATCCTAATGATCTCAGGACCTGCTATCCCAACCAGCTCCTCTAGGTAGTAAAGCCAGAACTATGGAGCCCCCTGCCCTGTGCCCGTCCACAGCGGCAGGTTTGCTGCCGCTTCCGGCACAATCCAGTACAACTGGGCAGCGGAGTCTTGCTCAGTGTTTTGATTCTGGTTGGTCTCATCAGAGAGTGGGCCTTAGGATGGACAACTGACCAACTGAGCTGGACTGTTAAACCGTCCACCACAGTTTGTTTCCATGGTTTGTGGTCCCAGAGAGGAATGGTTGATCTGCCCGTCTGTTGTCTTCTAAGTGGCAGGCCAGATGACTAGGACGCTAATGACAGTCGGTAGAAATACACTGTGCGTGGTGTTCAGAGTGCCATCTAAGCGAGGGTGGTGGCTTCACGTTTGGATCAATATCTGACTGGCCCTGATGGCATTTAGTCTTCCAGCATTGTCACTGGGACTGGATGGCCAGTAGACACCAGTGCCTGGGGTTCCCGAAAGCATCCCCAAGTTTGATGGGGACTGAGTGTGTGGTTGTGCTTGTGGCTGTAATTTATTACAGCAAAAGGATACAGCACAAAATCGGGAGAGGGAGAAGACTCATAGGGTGAAGTTTGAGGGAAACCAGGTGCCGACCTGCATGAGCCCTCTCCCAGTGGAGTTCCCCAGGAGCATACGTGTGACACGTGAGAAATTGCCTGTCAGGGAGGCTCATTAAAGACTCAGCTCAGGGTGCCTGGGGGTGGTTCAGTCGGTTAAGCATCTGTGTTTGGCTCAGGTCATGATTCCAAGGTCCTGGGATTGAGCCCGGTGTTGGGCTCCTTGCTCAGCAGGGAGCAAGGAGCTTCTCCCTCTCCCTCTGCTGCTCCCCCTGCTTGTGCTCTCTCTCTTTCAAATAAATAAATAAAGTCTTTAAAGAAAAAATAAAAAAGACTCCGTGCCCAGAGTTTTTATTGGGAGCTGGTCCCTTAAGCACCCTCTGCCCAGTACATTCCAGAACTCCCAGGAGGAAAGCAGGTGTCAGCATAAACCACATTGTTTACAAAGTAGGCTCAGTGCGCCACTCATTAATTAGGGCAGTGGGAGCCTCCCCCACCAAATCCAGGTTTCCAAACACTAGCCAAGATCCCAGCTTAGAAGCAGTCCTTTTGAAGACTAGCAGTGAGGCCGGCTATGTTAACTCTTCTGGACGGCACCATTAGCTCTTAATTTAGGTGAACGATCAGTGGACCCAGCATGAGTATTTAGGGGAACCTTTGAGTCGAGGGCCCCCTTGAACTAGTGGCTTTGCTTCAGGCAGCAGAATGGGGGATGGGGGTTTCCCTACCAGGGTTGCTGCTATCACCCTGTCACGTAACGTCCCTCGAGCTTGCCTGCTTCCGTGGCCACCCTGATAAATGGCCGGTGTAAGAACAGTCAGGGCATACCCAGCAAGAATATGCAGGGACACTCAAGGTCATGGCAGATTGCCTTTCCCAGGGAGGGGCACCCACAGAGAAGCCTTATAGCTGTGACACTAGCTCTCCTTGCCCCGTAGGTCATGAATGCCTCTGGCACAGGAGGAAGGGGAGACCATGAACCAGAGGGAACGGGTTCTAGGGTAGATGTCCTAGTGTGCTCTGCTTGGAAATAAGCATAGCAGCAACATCTGTGCCTTACTTGTCATTGGCTGGGGACGGTCTCAAGCTTTGACTCACTGTTTGGCCTCCAGTGTGGACCTGTCCCAGCAGCAGCAGTTCCCCGCATGCACTTGCCATGCCAGGGAGTACTGTGGGAATCCTCGCCTGCTGCTCACATACCTGTCACTGAACAACCCCGCTGCCCCTGTCCAGACAGGGCTGGCCCTCTCCCTGCTCTTCCTGTGCTTATGGTCTGTTGGGGAAGGCAGCAGGGAAACCGTCCTGATCTTGCGTGATCACCACACTAGGGGAGGAGGGAGGCATGGTGAGCTGTGGAACCGCTAACAGGGAACCTGACCCTGCTGCAGCAGGTGGGCGGTGGAGATAAATAAGACTCTGGGATAAATAAGACTTGAGGGGTGGACCAGCCTGGGAGGACCTTCCAGGCAGAGGGACTAGTTAGTTGCACCGAGGCTCAGAGGCCTAGCACATGCATTTATCATTCCGTGAGCATCTCCTAAATCCCAGCCACTAAAGAAGCCACCGACTAGCCCTGCTCTCCTGGGACAGAGTCAATAAAGAACATATAATATAGTAGGTGGTGAAAAAAAAGCAGGGGAATATGGGTAAGGATTCAGGGATAAGGTCCGTGGAGATATAATTGCTACTTCATGTGACTCAGGCACAGAAGGTCTTACTGAAAAGACCCGAACAAGGCGAGGGAGCCAGCCGTGTGTCTGAGGGAAGAACATTCCAAGCTGAAAGAGCAGCAAGTGCAAAGGTCCTGAGTTAGAAGCATATTTGGGGGAGGGGAGGATGTGAGAAGATAAGGTCAGAGTAGGCCAGATCACAAGACCCTTTGCGGTGGCGGGGGTTCTTCTCCGGGGTTTTGGCATTTCCTCTGAGACACATGGAGAGTGGGGTAATGGGCTCTGACTAACTCCCTTTAAGGGATCAGCCTGGCTGTTGTGTGGGGAGTAGTTTAGGGGACCAGGGTGGGAATAGGGACACTCATGAGGCTAGTGTGCTTGTGCATGTGGGAGTTAACAGTGGCTTAAACCAGGGTGACAACAGTGAGGGTGGCGAGATTCTGGTTGTTTAGAAGACAGAGCCAATAAGATTTGCTAAGGAAGCAGATGTGGCATGAGAGACTCATTAAGAAGGACTAGAAGACTGGGGCGCCTGGGTGGCTCAGTGGGTTAAAGCCTCTGCCTTTGGCCTAGGTCATGATCCCAGGGTCCTGGGATCAAGCCCTGCATCAGGCTCTCTGTTTAGTGGGGAGCCTGCTTCCTCCTCTCTCTGCCTGCCTCTCTGCCTACTTGTGATCTCTGTCTGTCAAGTAAATAAATAAAAATCTTAAAAAAAAGAAGAAGAAGAAGAAAAAGGACTAGAAGACTTTCAGCCTGCACACATTGGAAGAAGGGGGTGCTGTTTTCTAAAATGGGCAGACTGTGGTGGGACCGGGTTGAGGCCTGGATTGTAGATCAGATCTTTGTTTCTGGACCTGGTGAGCATCTGAATGAAGATGTCAAGGAGGCGGTTGGAAATTCGACTCTAGATTGGGGGTTGAAGCTCGGGCTACAAATGCGAGTCATGCTGTGAAGGAAGGTACAGAGAGCCACGGCACAAGTCCTGTCCCATCACCCCAGGGCAGATAAAGCAGTGACCGGAGGGCTGAGGTCTGGGATGTGCCTGCAGGTAGAGGTGGGAGCACGGGGAGAAGCCAGCAAAGAAGTCCCAGAATGACAGCGTGAGAGTAGAAACCGGGAGAGAATCGTTTCCTGGAGACCCTGTGAGGAGAGCGTAGCAAAGAGGGAGTGAGCAGCTTGTAGAAGCTGCTGGAAGGCTGAGAAGCATGAGGCCTAAGAACCGGCCCCTGCATTTAGGATCATGGCCAGTGGCCATCAGAGATCCTAATACAAGCTGTTTTGGTGGAGTGGTCGGGACAAAGATCAGATTCGAGAGAGTGAGAGGCAAGGAGGTGGGCACAGCAAGTGTCGACTACCTTCGAGGAGCTTTCTTTTCAAGGGGCACAGACCAGTGGGAGAGTAGCTGCAGGGGGTGTGGATTCCGGGGGAAGTTTTCATCTGGTGGGAGAGACCAGGCGTGTTGATGGGGACAGCATGTCAGCCGGGAAGAGCTGGTGGTGCAGGGCCAGGAGCATGTCAGCCGGGGGAGAGGATCTGGCACCCAGGGGAAGGGTCGGCCTTGCCTCCAAGAGCAGCGTGGGCACAGAAGCAGCTGGGTTGGTGTGGAGGTGGGAGCTTGCGGACGTTGTCTGGTCAGTGCCTCTATCCTCTGGCGATGGGGTTAGCAATAGGAGAGATGGAGAGAAGTAGGTGAGTTTGAGACAAACTTAGGAGGTACCATGAGCTGGGCCTTGGCCAAGGACTCTGTGCAGAAGGGGAGAGGTGGGGGTGCGGAACCCTGCTGTTGGCGAGGACAGGGACACTTTAAGAGGATTGGGTTTTGGGGAGATGGAGTCATGGTAAGTCTGGGGCACATCGGGGACATCCTAGCGGCCTTTAGATATGGAGATGCTAGTTTGAGCGGTAACTGACACACCTAACAGAAGCCAGGGCTTCAGATGAGCGGGTCTGCGGAGAGCAGAGTCCCTCCACTGAGGTCCTCCTCCCACCCTGGCTCGCCCTGGCTTCCTCTCTCCTTGCCAGGACCACCATCCATGCACCCCGGAAGCCGTGAGCCTGGGCACTACCATCTTTTCCACCCCCTTTCCAGCTCTGCCAGTGTGATGTCTGGCGCGCTGCTTCCTGTGGCTGTACTCCCATTGCCTGGGCTTCTCTGCAGCTTGTTCCCCAGCAGTGGGACGTCTGTGGTCTCCTGCTCTCGCTGGCTGCCTTCCCCCTTCAGGGGTGTGGCGGGGGAGGAGGAGCCCCATGTAGGTTCACACCTCAGCACCTGCCCCTCTGCCTGGAATGTCCTTTTCTTCGCTCACCCTGTCTGCTTGGGGAGCTCCTGGTTATGTTTTGAGACCCTCTGAACAGCTTTCCCCAGGCTCATTGAACTGTCTCCTTGTCTGCGGGCTCCCCGAGGGCAGAGCGTGTGTCTAGGCCATCTTCCTGCTGCCACAAGCCCATGGCAGCCTGGCTCAGCGCAGACTCTTCGCTGCTGGTAGACTAAACCAGACTGCTCTGTTCTCTCAGTTCATTTCCAGCACCGACCCTTTCCAGAAGGCCCTGAGGGAGGAGGAGAAACGCAGGAAGAAAGAGGAGAAGCGGAAAGAGATCCGAAAGGGCCCGCGGATCTCAAGATCCCAGTCGGAGTTATAGCCGGGAGCAGCTCAGGGCTCAGGAGGAGACCAGTCTGGAGGAAGAGACAGAGGCATCAACTGGTGGTGAGAGCTGGCCCGTGTGAACGGGGAGGGGGCGTTTGCTCAGCCCCCATGGAGCCGGCTCTGCGCCCTAACAGAAGTGACTGGGCCACACAGGGCTGGGTTTCCTTCCAGGGGCCTCCCTGGAGAGGGTGCCAGCGGGGTCTTCAGAGGATGCCATGCTGCAGATCAAAGCATCTCCAGATGCCGGGGAGGCTGGAAGGATCCCGGGCTGGACTCTCCCTTTGGGTCAGGACCACTGGCCAGCTGGCTGCTGCCCTTCATGAGAAGGCAGTGGCTTCGGGCTCTGAGCCACTTGTAGAAGTGCTGTGCCTGCTGCCGGTCCCACCGTGGCACTGAGCTGCCGGGCACAGGTCCCAGCCCTCTGCAAAGACAAAGTAAAAGCCAGCAAATCCTCTGGGCTAATGGAGGCTGGTTTGGGCCCCAGGGAGCTGGGAAACCTTTCATGGGGCAGGGACCTGGCAAACAAGCAGGGGCTTGGTTTAGGTCTCCTCTACTCTTCAAAGCACTGTCCTTCATGAAGAAGCGTCCCGGGGTTTAGCCAGGGACTTTAGAGCAACATGATCTCTGTCATCAGATACTGGCGACAGTCCATGAACAGGTGCAGGGTAGAATCAATGTGTTGGCTCTGACAACCCTAGGAGGCCCTTGGGCTATGGGTAGGGGATGTCTGGGCGACAGGCTGTAGCTCTGCAGGACGCTGTGCTTTGTCATGGCTGGGCTGCCCCAGGCTGGATTGGTCAGAGGGCTCCCCATGGCAGAGACCAGGGGACACAGAGCAGGGAATTAGGCCCTGAATGGGCAGCTGCCCTTTAATCATGTCCCTCCCAGGCAGAGGAAGGAGAGGCTCTGGTGGGGATTCCAATTCAGTCTCTCTGACTTGCCAAGCTAGGTCGGCGTCTTAAAAGGGGAGAGACACATGACCATCCCAGAACCCTCCAGCACTGACAGAGTCCAAGAGAGACAGGAGTTTGTCTCAGCCCCTCATACTTGCTAAGTGACCCTGGCGCAGCCCTTCTCTGCGCTGTGGCTTCATTAGCAAAACGGATTTGACAATGTCTGAACCCTCTGATCTGCCCTAAACTGCTTCTCTGAGGCCGCGGCCCAGCTCCTCAGGGACAGATGTTTTCTAATGGTTTTTCTATCATCCTTTAGGTTTGCTGAGCATCTCTGTAGGCACAACAAAAGAGAGGGGCCCCATCTTAACCCCTCTTCACCTCTGTCCCATCTGGCGCCCCTATCCTTCTAGGCTCTCCATCTTGGATAATTCCTTTGTCTCCATCCTCAGATGGGCCCAAGTTTTCCCATCTGACACCTTCAAAGAAAGAAACGGAACAACTCTGCTCTACCTTTCTCTTTCTCTTTGATGCCACTAGTAACTGTGGTTACTAGTTCCGGAAACTCTGCCTCAAGTCTTAACTGCAGGCAGAGCCTTCCCACTTCATTGTCAAGAGGTGTAAAGGCCCCAGGGCACTTGTCCTTCTTCCTTGCACCAGGGTTGGGTCCTGTGGGCAATGTGCCATCAACCAGATGCACCAGCCTGCGTGGCAGTTGTGCTGATGGAGGTGGAGGCCACTGTGACCAGAGGGAGCAGTAGGGCAGGGGGTGGGTTGGTTCTAGTAACCAGACTAGACTAATGCCAGGGGTGTCCAGTGGTGGCAACAATGACATCTTTAGTGGTGTTTTCAGCGTGTTCTTGGATATTGTTCCTGTTTGCTGAGCTTCCAGGTCCAATCTGAGGCACCCCTGGAGGGTCTGGGAGCCCCCTGTATCCTCAGAGGCAGGGTTTTTCAACAGTGGCACAATTTACATTTCGGGCCAGATAATTCTTTGTTGTGTATATGAGAATGGGTGTTCTGTGTGTTGAAGGATACTGGTAGCATTCTTAGCTTCTGCCTACCAGATGCTAGTAGCAGTCTCCAGACATTACTAGATGACCCCACGGGCAAAATCTCCCTGGTCCACAGCCCTTGTCCCTCCTTATCCCAGCCCCACATCTTCCTCCTGCTGTCCTGTCACTGCTCCTAGAGAGATGTTGTTGGAACCTCTTTGAGATGATCCTTCCAGGCTTCTGGGCTGCCATGCTGTCCTGGTTCTCTGTCCTAAGTCTGAGTCTGCTCTGTCTCTTCCTGATTCTTCCTCTTTCCTCACCTGCCCCTTAAGTGAAGGTTTTTTGTTTTTTGTTTTTAAGATTTTATTTATTTGTGAGAGAGCATAAGAGCATGAGCAGAGGGAGGGACAGAGCAGAAGCAGACTTCCCACCGATCAGGGACTTTGATGCAGGGACTCCATCCCAGGACCCCAAGATCATGACCTGAGCCAAAGGCAGACGCTAAACTGACTGAGCCATCTAGGTACCCCCAAAGCATTTTTTTTTAAAGCTTAGTCTCTCCTCTCTGCTCTTTTCTTTTTGGGAGCTGCCTCTTCTGAGACCCCAAAGCTGATGGTACTTGCCCTCTTGCCACTGATAACACTCTGTCCTCATGTTTCAGCTTATCCAAAAGCAAACTTGTTTTCCATCCCCAAGCCTAATCTCTCTGTCAAACTGTGGGGTACACATTCTTGCCTAATCCTGGACGAAGTGACAACTACATCCTGAAAGATTGGGGGAGGAGGGAGAAAGTGACAGGCACACTGAGCAGAGGCCTAAAAAGGGAGGCATCGAAGGTAGTGAATGAGAAAGCATATTCAAAGTTCACTTCTCTGCCCTGTAGTGATTTCCCCATCTGTGGTAGATCTCTGGATGTATGGTTGCCCAGTCCGTCCCTTTCCAGGTGAAGAACCCAGGTCCTGAGGAGTGACTTGTCTAAGGCTGCTCCATCCCTGAGAGTCAGACTCTGTTCTCCCACCCAGGGCACGGTGCCAACTGAAGAATGCCAGTGTTTTGCTAAAGATGGGTGTGGTGTAGTCAGCTTTCTTCTGCAGTTTCTATAATTTTTTTTAAAAAGGTTTTAAAATTTATTTATTTGACAGACAGAGATCCCAGGTAGGCAGAGAGGCAGGCAGAGAGAGAGATGGGAAGCAGGCTCCCTGGTGAGCAGAGAGCCCGACGCGGGACTGGATCCCAGGACCCTGGGATCACAACCTGAGCCAAAGGCAGAGGCTTTAACCCACTGAGCCACCCAGGTGCCCCTCTTCTGTAGTTTCTACTGAGCCTTCATTTGTTTCTCCTCCGGCCATTTTATTAGCACTGCAGCCCCTGGGCAGGTTCAGAGAGGAGCTGTGGGGACAACGTGGAGTGACAGGTGCTGTGCCCACTCACCTGACCCCCTGCTGCTCAGTCAGCCCTCTGCAGTGGCTTATTGAAGCTCTGGGTTGGGAGAGCACCGGACCGAAGTGAGTTACAGTAGGCGGGCAGACAGTCACCTCTCAGTGTGTTGGGGCCCTGTGAGAGGACTTGTCGAAGGTGGCACTGCCCAAGTCAGTGCTTGATCCCAAGCAGAGTAGCAGGGTCTGGTTTTCCATTTCAGGGTAAGACTAATTTGTATAGTCTGCATGTAAACAGTGAAGAAACATTGTCCTTTTTCCCCAAAAAATAAGTCACTGTTCTTTCTTATGTTAGACATGTTCATTATAAGAAGTAATTTAAACAGTACTGAAATACCAAGAAGAAATAAAATTCAGCCTAAATCCAACCACTCAGTAATCATGACGGACTCTCGGCTGTTGGGCCTCTAGCCCTTTAGCCCTTAATGTGAATACAGAGATCGCTGTTTTTTCAGTTACCATGACTCTCGCGTATGGGCACGTTCTGTATATGTTAGGCCTTATGCCAAGTGCTCACTGGCCGCAGCAGCTCCTCCTGCCTCAGGGCCTTTGTCCATATCATCTGTTGCCCTGGCTACACCACATGTGATTCTTAAGAATTTTAGATTAAAAAAAAAAAAGAATTTTAGATTTTATCTTAAATGTCTGAATCCTTGTTAGTTGCCTCACACCCAGTACTTTCCCTTGATTACTTGTACTGTTGTCTGCTTTTCACATTTGTTTAAGGTCTGTTCTCATCACTACTGGAAGCTCCCTGAGGGCAGGAATTGCCTCTTTTTTGCCTGTCAGAAATGTTCAATAAATACTATGAAACGAATGTGCAAATGATTTCATTTAATCTTCCAAACTGAGAGGGCCCTATTTTCCCCGCATTTTAGAGATTTCAAAACTGAGGCTTAGAGCAGTTAAGTAGGCAGCCCAAGGTCACACTGCGTAGGTGGGTCCGTGTGTTTGCCCCCCAGGGTCTATGTGCTCACCTCTTGACCCAGAGCAACAGCAATCTCTTAAGAAACCTACTTTTCCTTTTTAACAGTATACTGTGAGAGTTGTCCATAGGGAGACATTTACGTGCCCAATCTTGGCTGATGCCATGGTATCCCGCTGTGTGGATGTACTGTGTTCATCCTCCGTTATGAGGCTTCCCAGCTCGCCCCAGTTACGGGGAGGACTCTGTGATGACCGTCTTTGAACTTAATATTTGCGCACTTGTTTGAGCGCTCATACTTTTATTCCGTAGGGTGCACTCCTGTTAGTCTGCACATGTGTTTACGTCGCGACCAGCTGCAAGATGGGGCAAGGAGGTGCTTGAAGGAGCGGGAATCTGCGGGCGGCGGGCTGCGCGTCAGAGTCTCTGCGGCACCGTGAAAACGCTCCTGTCCGGGTCACACCCCGGGGAGCCTGTGGTCCCGGGCGCTAGCACTGCTGCTGAACGTCTGCAGGCGTTTCTGAGCTCCCCCCGCGAGGGCCGCCGGAGTTGGCGCGTGGCTGCGACAGGTGCAAAGGCGCGGAGGTTGTAGAACGCAGTCCGCGGCCCGCGCCCAGCCTCCATTTCTGCCTTAGTAAGGGGCTTGCGGGGAACGCGACTTGAATGATCCAGACCCCTCCGGGCCGCAGTGTTGGTGAGCCAGGTTTGATTCTACCCGCTCTCCCAGGCGGACTGGGCGGGGGAGCAGCTGGGAAGATGACGTAATGTGCTCAGAGCTCGCTCCGGGGGCGACCTGCAAGCGGGGGCGGAGAGTGTTAACCCTTCAACCCCCAGCCGGTGGATGGAATAGCTTGTAGAGGCAGACCCAAGGGAAAAGTGAGCGGCGCCTTTAAGCCTGGGGAGGAAGGTTGGGCTGAGGACCCAGAGGCGGCTTTTTGCATTTGCTAGGAGCCCGCGAGGGGTGGGGCCTCGCTATGCAAATCTAAGCTGCTGATCGATGACGCGCCATCACCCCACGCGCCGCTTCGCGAGCCGATTGGCCACGAAGAGCCTGGTCCCATTGACAACAAACAAGGGGGCGCGCGACCTGTGGGCGGGGCCGCAGGGGGCGCGGGTTGGGGCGGGGGAATCCCGCCCCGCCCCTCCCGCGCGGCGCAAACATGGCGGCGGCTGGCACCGGCCGGTGAGGCGGTACCGGGAGGAGGCTGTAGGGTGTCATGGGCGGTGGCGGCGGCACCGCCCCCGCATCTCCCTGAGCGGGACGGTTAGGGGGGCCTCCGTGCCGAGCCGGGCGATGGACGAGAGCGGAGAGCTGGGCGGTCTGGAGACCATGGAGACGCTCACAGAGCTGGGCGACGAGCTGACCCTGGGGGACATCGACGGTGAGTGGTGGGTGGGTGGGTGGGAGTGCGGGGGCGCGCGGGGAGGAAGGGGTTACGGCGGCGCGCGGGTGCGCGTGCGCCCACCCCCCGCGGCCCTGGCTAGCGCGGGAAGAATCAGCTCGCGCGGTCGGCCCGGCAGAACCCATCCCTTTGGAGCGCGCCGGGTTTGGGCCCCCGCCCGGCTCTCGGTTCTGCGGCGCCGCGTGTCCGGAAGCAGAGCGGGGGTCGTGGGATCCGAGCGCTGAGGCGGGGGCGTCGCAGGTGTCCCGAGGGAGCGGCCTGAGGAGAGCGGACGGCCTCCGCCTCCCTCGCGCGCCTACACGCGCCGCTCGGGGTCCCCCTCTCCCGTCGCTTGAGCTCCGCATCGCACCTGTCACTCCCGGCCCGTCTGCGGGGGCAGCTGTGGGATCCCCGAAACCGGGTCCCCAGGTTCTGCGCTCTCATCTCTGGTCTTCCCAGCGTTGACCCGCGGCCAGGTCTCCCGGCGCTCAGGGAAACTTTGGGCAGGGAGCGGCTGCAGAAGCAAGTTGCTGAGGAAGCGAGCGGTGGCGGCGGTGTGTGGGCGCTTCTCCCCGGGATGGAGACCCGGGCGCTCCTGCTGTCGCGCTGCAAAGGGAATTAAGCAGCGAGAATTTTGAGTTGTGGCCCTTCGGGGGACAGGCTGGGGAGCGGGTAGCCTTTGTTTAGGCGACCTTTATAGCGAAGTGGAAGAGCTGGTAGGAGTCCAGGGATTCTCCCTTTCAGTGTTCTCATTTTTGCGACCATGGGAACCCAAAGTTTGGAGAGGGTCAGCTGCTTGCCCAAGGTCAACCAGCTGGTTTGAGAGCCCATTTCCTGGGCTAGTGTTTGTGTCACTGTATCAGGCTTTCACCTGATCCTTGGGGGTGAGGAGTCCAATGAACAGGTTAATAACCATAATGGTAACTCTCAGGAGCTGGGCTCTTTTGATGTTCTGATTCCCAGAGTCTTTGTACTGTTTCACTTACTCCTCACTACAGTCCCATGGAAGACTGAGGCCATATGTTTGCTTGTCTAAGGTCACTCACCTTAGATGAGAACCCATGCTCTTAAACCACTAACTCAAGTGCATTGCGCTTTTGAGTTTATAAAGTACAGCCATGTCCAAGATTTCATTACGGGCCTGCAGGCAGAAACGGCGGCTCCATCCCCATTGTACAGATGAAGACACTGAGGCAGCAGAAGATACTCTTCCAGGGGAAGAGATAAGTGGCAGCAGCTAATTGAAAAGGATCTGCTTCTGTGACATTTAACCCCTTGGCTTGTCCTTGCTTTCTGTTTCTGGTCTTCCTGGCAGTGAGCTAAGACCCTTTATTGAAGCACCAGGTCTAACCACAGATTTTTCCACTACGTGCTTCTAGATACAGAGATGTGTGTTAACAAATGGAGAAGAGAGGTTCTTGAAACTCAACAAGGGCCGCTAACATGTTTTGAGCATTTATGTGGCAGGCACCGTGTTAAGCACTCCTACACATTAATGTTCCCAGTCCTTAACAGTTTCATCAGGTAGATAACGTCTGTTATACTGCTCTCATCACCTTTGAGATCCTGAAACAGAGGTTCAACATGGTTCGTTAACTTACCCAAGGTTACCTAGCCAGTAAGAACATCTAAGGCTGCCCATCAGCAAGCTCCCATGAAGAAATTCCTGTGCATTTTGCCTTCTCATTCCGTAACTGATTCCTGTTTATCTTAATTTGTAATGTGTTAAATTTCCTAGTGGTTAAGTATTAGCCTTTCCCCTGTAGATTTCTGAGTAAAATATATATTCTGGAAACGACCACAGTGGTTTAATGGCTTCGCAGGTCCCCATACCAGACTGGGGGAAAAAATGACTCCCTGTCTTACAACGGTCAGCAAGCATTCAAGTGCCAGCTCTGGTCTCTGAGCTGTAGGGAACATGAAAGATAGGAAAGAGAATTTTATGGCCTCATGGAACTTAAGATCAATAACAATAAAACTGTAATGCTGAGTACAGAATGGCTTACAGTAAGTGAAAGTCAACATTGAAGGAGCTTGGTAAAGACTGCCACACCAGGAAGACGACTCCAAGGAGGTAGCCTTTCATCGGGGTCTTGGAGCACAAGAAGGGTTGAGTGGGCTGAAGGCCAGTGATCTACAGCTACAAATACCCCTGTATTCTTACACATCCATTCCCCAGGATGTCAGCTGAGGGCCCGGTTGTTCTGTTGCCTTCGGCTATGTTTCTTGCACTTAGAACTAAGTATTTGTGGAATGCCTGAATGAATTTAGTGACCTTGGGCTAGGGAGGATTCTAAGCTGTACTAGACACAGCCCCTGGGGTTGGGTTGGATCAGTTGCTTCTAGGAGCCAGTCATATAGGGAAGAGACTGGATATGAATACATACACTTACTTTGTGTGTGTGGTGGGGGTGGGGGTGGGGGGTGGTGGTGGTGGTGGTGGTGGTGGTGGAGGAGGGGTTGATATTTGCAACCTGGAGCTCTCATGCCTATCTCCAGGAAGTCCAGGAGGGCAAGAGTACTTCACTGGGCAACATCATGCTTGCTGTAATCCATGAGGGCCCTTCAAGGATGAGTCCAAGGAGGCCACATGCATTCATTTATTCAGCGCATCTCTTTGGTGTGATGGACAGAGTGCCGAGGGTCGCTTTGAACAAGACATACTCGATCTCTTCTCTCTCAGGGAACTTAAATTCTTGAGGGAGGAAACAAGCTGAGCAAATAACTGAAATGAACACTTCCGGCAGGACACATGAAAATAAAATATTGGCACCTGCGTGGCTCGGTGGGTTAAAGCCTCTGCCTTCAGCTCAGGTCATGGGCCTAGGGTCCTAGGATCCAGCCCCACATCAGACTCTCTGCTCAGCAGGGTGCCTGCTTCCCCCCTCTCTCTGCCTGCCTACTTGTGATCTGTGTCTGTGAAGTAAAAAAATAAAATCTTAAAAAAAAAAAAAAAAAGGGACGCCCGGTGGCTCAGTTGGTTAAGTGTCTGCTTTCAGTTCAGGTCATGATCCTAGAGTCCTGGGATCGATACCTTGCCATCAGGCTTCCTGCTCAGCAGGGAGTCTGCTTCTTGCTCTGCCTGCTGCTCCTGCTGCTCCTGTTCTCTCTCTCTCTCACTCTGATAAATAAATAAAAAAGTAAATAAACAAACAAACCCATGTTATAGAGAATAACCAGGGCAGATTAATTTAGACGGGGTAGGCAAGGGAGGCCTCTTGGTGGAGAGATCTGTCCTCTCTTTTTAAAGGGATGCCCAAGTTGGGATTTTTATGTGATATATCGACATTTTTAAATGTTGGCTTAAAGTGGGTTTTGTTTGTTTTTTAAAGAAACATACTGTAGGGCCAACAAAGAAACCTGTTGTGTTACTTCATCTCCGGGGCCTTGTTTCACCGCAGGATGCTCTGTTGTCCCAGGTCCCAGGCCCCTGATGATAGATTATCTAGAGCACTTTCTTTGATGGCAGATAGCTGTGTTATGAGAAAGTGCCTTATGTATTGTGATAAAGCAGGTCTTCTGGAAACGCAAAAAGGTGAGATATTTTTCCACTGGAATCAGGAGAGGCACAGTGACAGAGGTGTCCTTCTCTTGAGTCCCAGAAGGATGGGTGGCAGCATCAGCCAGACAAGCACATGGCAGAGAAGGATCAAGCTGCCTTGGAGACAAAGGGTTACTGATGAGTTCTGGGACTCTATGGTGTGTGTAAGGAAAAGGTAGAAGATAAGTTCTGAAAGGTGAATTGGAGCCAAACCGGACAGTCTTCATACCTGATGCATATGTATTGTGGAATGTGGAGAGGGAGTTGCTGAGTGAGTAGGGTGATGACACGATAAACACGGATTTTAGGAAAATTTAAGTGTGGTGATGGGCAAAGAAGATTGGAGTCAGGGAGACCAGCCAGGGGGAGCTGCAGGCATCCGGGTATGAAATGATGATAAAGAGGGCGATGGGGTTGGGATAGGAAGTGGCCACTATGCAAGTTGTTGGACATAACAGGATGGGGCCTCAGCAAAGACCTCACCTTGAAGGCAGAGCAGAGGTGGAGTTCTAAGATCCCATCCTGGCTTCGGTCCTGGAGCATTGGGCAAGTTCTGAAGCCAGCAGGAAGAGCTAGTTTGGGGAGATGATAAACACTTGCCTTAACTGGGCAGAAATTGAGGTGCTGGTGGCTGGGAAATCCACTAGGAGATCAGAGGCCAGTACTCAGGAGAAGGTCAAACTGGGGATAGAGATTGAGGAGTAGTCACTGGAGGTGAGAGAAGGTAGAACTGGGAGGTCTGATCGGGTGAGGAAAGTGTAATAAAAACTACAGGAAGGAGAGCTTTTCAGGGAGTGGTTAGTGGGTGATGGGGGTAGTGGTGCAGAGGACATCGGGGATGACAAGTCCACGAAAGAAGTCCTGGGATTTGGCAGTTAGAAGGTCAACATTTGACAGAGCAGTCAGATGAAGGGGTCCAAGTCTATATAAGCCAGAAAGAAGTCAGGAGTGCGTGGGTGATGGCAATTAGAGACAGCTGTTTCCTTTGGAGGAGGTCGAAGAAACTTTTCAGTGAGCTCATTTAACTTTCTGTCTTTGGGATTTGCCCTGTTCTGAACACTTCGCCCAAATGGAATCCTACATCGTGTGGAGACATCATGTTTCATGTAGCCATCAGTCAGTTGATGGACATCGGGGCTGTTTCCACTTTTCGGCTGTTACAGATGAAGCAGCTAGGAACATTTGTGTGCAAGTTTTAGTTTGGGTGGAGGTTTTAATTTCTCTTGGGTTTGTATTTTTTCCCTGGGCTTCTAATAGCACTAGTTACTCACTAGCTTACTTTCCATGTCCTGGCAGTTAATTCAGCCCTAATTCTTGGAACAGAAACTCTCAGTAGGGTGTTAGTTGCTTTTTAACCCCTTGTCACCGTCTCTTCTGAAGCCCTCCCTTTTTGCCCCATCTGATGTTTGTCTGGCTCTACCATCCCACACTTATCATGGGATTACTTTAGCCATTACCCTGGGGGTGATATTGAAGCCCCCGTTCCCTAGTTGTTTTGTTTTTTACACCCTAGTTTTGATGGAGCTCATCCTCTGGTAGCTTCCTGGGGAAGAGTACATTAGAGGTAAATTTAGGGTGAGGGGGGCCTTGAGTGTCTTAAAATATCTTTATTCTAACCTCACGCCAATTTGATAGTTTGGGTGAGTTTAGAATTTTAGTTTGCACCTAGTTTTATATCAGAAGTTTGAAGGCCTTGCCTAATTGTCGTCTCGCCTCTGGTAGTTGAGAACTTGGATACCATTTGCTTCCTGATCCCTTTGTGCCACCTGTTTTCACTTCTGGACGGTTATAGGATCTTTATCCTTGGTGTTCTGAGTTCCTTGGTGACATACACTGATGTGACTGAACTGTCAGTCACTGTACCTACTTGGGGGGCTCTGGAGGGCTCACTGTGTCAGACACGTGCCTTCATGCAGACCTCCTCACTCCCAGCCTGCTGAGGAACTTCCAATTCCTGAGCCTTCGGGTAGCACCACCTTGTCCTCTGCTGCCTCTCCCTGCGGTCTGTGCCATCTCTGGCAGAGAGCGGGACACTACCTAGCATTGAACAGGTGCTCTGTAAAGGTGTGTCTCATGAAGGCTGGCCCTTCAAGCTCAGGGTGTTGTGTGGGCCCCCAGCCAGGTGTCCCCATCAATGGGGAGTTTGGAGTGGCCGACCTGATGAGCCAGGCTGGCGTGTGGGGAGGGTGTGGCCAGCGCAGCCCTGGGAGGCTAAGGTGCCCAGAGAGGTGGAAACCGACTGCACATTTCTCCAGTGAGTCATGGTTGGGGAAACTGCTCATTGAGGTGAAGCGCAGGTCTGCTTTTTACCCATGTGCAGATCTTTTTCAGGACATACACTTTGTTTTGACACTTGACTCTATATCACTGTTGCTCATGTTTGGGTAGAAAGAGCTACTGTTGCTCACAGCTTATTTGCTTTCTACCTGATTTTAGCTCCTGATCTCAGCTAGTTCCATTTCTTGGGACATAAAAGTTTTTTGGGATTGTTCAGACCACTGAATCAGTCTCCTTGGGTTTCTCCTCCCTGGATCTCTTCGGCTGTGCCCTTGACAGACACTGTTCTGCATTCACACCCAGGCCTTGGGCCTGTTATTGAACAGTCTTTTCTGTCATTCTCCTACTCAGCTCATGTATTGGCATTTAAAAATATGTATTTTTGTGTCTATATCCACTGGATCTTTTCTCTCCTTCAGTTCATAATTTAAAAAGTTCTTGAACAACTTGATTCAAAAAGGGCTTTCTGACTATCAGACTGTTTGTATCTTCTGGATTCTGGCTGAACTTTATTAATGTGTGCACAAAATGTTACATTTTCACTTACGGGTTCCTAGGTGTTGAAAGAGTTGACGTGGGATAGCTGTATAGTCCAGCGTAATCCACCCAAATAGGCAGGCCTTTGCACCTCCACCTCCCGTGGAACGTTTGGATCATTTGCATCTTTCCATCAGCATAAATTCTATTGTTCTGAACAGGTAGGAGCAGGTTATTTCAGAGTCCGTCTGTTGGTGTCTGTTTCCCAACGAGGACCTTACATCACTAGGTGGGTTAGAGCTCCTACACACCACCATCCGTGGCCCTTCCAGTTTGGAGACTCTCCAGTACTAAACATGACTGTGATTACTGTGCTGGCTGTCATTTACTTGGAAAAGATCGTTATTTCTTCAAAAAGGCAATGGGTTCACATGGCGAAATACAAGTATGTAAGAGGGGAGCGTGAAAAGTCATGCTCCCAGGCCTCCCCCATCTGCTTAGCACCCACCGGCTCTACTTCCTTGCAAGTAATTCGTTTTGTAGTTTCTTTTACTTTCTTCAGAACTTCCTTAATACAAATATAAGAGATAAATGTAGATTTTAATATTTGCTGCCTTTTTAATTTCTGCACAAATAGGTAGCGTGCGACAAGCTCTGTTCTTCTGCACCTTCACCTTTTCACTTAATTGTGTGTATTGGAGATCTTTCCAGTCTTTACTGCTGCGCGATTTTCCATGGCACGGGTGCCATGCAACGCATTCATCCAATTCCTTTTTGATGGACATTTGAGAGTTTTTTCCAGTCCTGCTATTAAGAACAATGCTGCGGCACCTGGGTGGCTCTATCGGTTAAGCATTCAACTCTTTTTTTTTTTTTTAAGATTTTATTTATTATTTATTGGACAGACAGAGATTACAAGCAGGCAGAGAGGCAAGCATAAAGAGAGGAGGAAGCAGGCTCTCTGCTCAGCACCCAATGCGGGTCTTGATCCCAGGACCCTGGGATCATGACCTGAGCCAAAGGCAGAGGCTTTAACCCACTGAGCCACCCAGGCGCCCCAAGCATTCAACTCTTGATCTCACGGGTCTTGATCTGAGGGTTTTGAGATCAGGCTTTGAGTTGGGTTCCACTCGGGGTATGGAGCTTACTTAAAAAATAATAATAATAAAAAAATTTAAAAACCCAAAACAGTGCTCCAGTAACTGGCTTCATAGATTCATAATTTCACGCATGTGCAGGTGTAAGTGTGGGATAAATGAGGGAAAGTGGGATTGCTGGTCCAGGTGGGGGTGGGAATATCTACATCGGATGCCACAGAACCAAAGGGTATCAAACGTATAAAAGGAAGGGGCAGGCACTAACATTCTGTTCTGGCCCGTGTATTTGCAGTTTTGAGAAATCCAAGGAAGCTGCTGTCCACAGTGGATGTACCACTTTGTAACCACCACCAGTGTGTGGAAGAGGGTCTGATTCCCCTCAGTGTGCTGGCAGAGTCCAGAACTCTGGTCCCTTTATTCCGCCTGCATTTGCCAAACGTGCCATTTCAAAGCTCACGCCACTCCCTGCGCTCCCAGTAATACACACATGCAGACCCCTTTGTCCCAGCCTCGTCGTGCCTCACTTGACTTTTCTGTATTCGAGACCACTGGACAGTCCATGGGTAGTGACCAGCTTTCTGAATGATCACCTCCTGGGTCTCAGATGTTCGCTTTGCTTGTCCAGGACCCCGTGCTTGTGAACTCTGCCACTTTCAGTTTCTTGGAGTGATCCTTCATCAGGTTTGCTTGCTCTCTTTTCTTTTAAAATCACTCCTTGGGGTGCTGGGTGGCTCAGTCTGTTGAGCGTCCGACGCTTGGTCTCAGCTCGGGTCGTGATTTTCAGGGTTCTGGGTTTGGGACCCCGTGTTGGACTCCATGCATAGCATGGAGCCTCCTATTAAAAAATGCTCCTTAATGTGGAGCAGTTCCTTATTTTCAGCTTTCCACTTTGGGGCACTTGAAAAATGATTTCTTGTTTTACATTGTTTTGCTGGGACTCTCTTCTCTGTCTGGGCTTTCTTTAATGTAGCTTCACGGTGGCAGCCCATGGAGCCCTGAAATTTCAGTGTGTCCTCTTAGAAAACATTTTGGGGACTTGCCATCACTATAAACGGTGTTCTGGAAGTTGCTTCCTTTCGCTGTAATTCTCTTAAGACTACTTTTCACCAAAATCATCGGACATTATAGGGAGTACCCCTTGTTCTGAATAGCTCCGTTCTCCTATTACCTTCCTTTGAACTTTAAAAGTCATTGGTGTTCTCTAGGATAAAGTGACTTTTTCTTTATTAGTTATTGACTGTCCCCACAGTCGCCTTTACTTTTCTGTCCTTCACCTGGTTTTGCAATCGCTGTGTCTACGCAGGCATGCAGTTGAGATCTTTACAGGACCTGTGTTATGCGGGGTCTGGGCACAGCACTGGTGGGGTAAACAAGCAAGTGTGTTTGGCCCTTTACCTACAATTGCCTCCTAATGTGGTTTTGCTTTTAATCCTTCCTCCCAGTTCTGTGGTGTGCTACAGACAAGAAACTGGGGCCCAGATTACACAATTTGTAAGTGATAGAATGATGACCTCACTCCAGACATGTCTAACTCCAAAACCCGTGTACTTTTCCTATATCTTGTGCTACATCTCTGTCTGATGTCAGTGGACTTCCTGGTTGCAAACACAAGCTGGTGTGGTGGACGAAGGCCAGAGAGACCCTGGATCCTCTGCTCAGGTACACATTTAGGGACATGTGTTTATCATGAGGGGTCTGCCGTGGACTTGAACTTCAAGTGACTTCCCCCTGGGCCCTGCAGCACTTCTCTGAGCCTTAGTTTCTGCTATAAGGTAGGGACTGGCGATGTCTACGTCACAGGTGTTGCAAGAAGTGAACAAAGCACATAGAAGGAAGAGGACAGGAACTGACATGCCCTTTTGACTGTATCTGAGAATGAAAGAGGAACTTCACTTCGCAAGTTGACTCTTAGGACCAAAGGGCCCTTTTTGTAATACAGTTTTGGAATGTTTATTTCTTCCTTTTGAAAGGGCTTTTGTAGGTGTGGTGGGCGGGACACAAAGGAGCAGTCACAGAGTACAGGGTAAAATGTTCCATTTTCGGACCACAGGATTCAAGGGTTAAACTTGGTTGACATTGTGGATTTGAGGGGGGGCGGTCATTGTGGAATTTTTTAGAGTAGCAGGATCCCAGAGACTGGGGCCTTCAGGTAAGGCTCTCTGGGGAACTTCTGTTTAGAAACTAATCCTAAACCATTGACTGGCTTGGAAACTGGAAAAGCACAGCCCTTTCTGCAGTACTTAGGCCCTTTGGAATTGCTAAAGAATATGTGTCAGAATGTCCCTTACAATCTGGCTTCCGCATCTGGCGGGTGGAACTGGTCTGTTGGGTTCAGAATCTGGTTTGGACCAGTGGTAAAAATCCGGCTGCAAACCAGATGTAGAGCTGCCTTGTTAAACTGCTGTCTGCCCGGCTGGGGCCTTTACCATCCCACAGCAACAGGGGGAGACCCTGCTTCCGGCTAAGTGTGAAATTTATGGTGAAGCCTTGTAATTTACAAAAGTTGGGCATTTGTCTTCCTGACAGTGCTGTGAGGTAGATGGCTTACTTTTTATTCCCATTTTGCAGATGAGACACTGAAACAGAGAGAGAAAATGAATTGCCCAAGATGTCCCATGCTGATGGGAGTTGGGAGTTGAATTTGGGGCTTCTAACATGGGTGCCCATACTCTTTCCTTCCCTGTGGCAATGAGGTGGAAGGTATCCTGACTCAGGAAGCCTGTCTTAGGAGACCCTGCTCTGGTCAGAAGTCTTTAAAAATTTTTTTTGAAACAAATTTTTGGGGGCGCCTGGGTGGCTTAGTGTGTTAAAGCCTCTGCCTTCAGCTCAGGTCATGATTCCAGGGTCCTGGAATCGAGCCCCGCATCGGGCTCTCTGCTCAGCGGGGAGCCAGCTTCCCTTCCTCTCTCTCTGCCTGCCTCTCTGCCTACTTGTGATCTCTATCAAATAAATAAAATCTTTTTTTTTTTAAGATTTTATTTATTTATTTGACAGAGAGAGATCACAAGTAGGCAGAGAGGCAGGCAGAGAGAGAGAGAGGAGGAAGCAGGCTCCCCGCTGAGCAGAGAGCCCGATGCGGGACTCGATCCCAGGACCCTGAGATCATGACCTGAGCCGAAGGCAGCGGCTTAACCCACTGAGCCACCCAGGCGCCCAAATAAATAAAATCTTAAAAAAAAAAACAAAAACACAAAACTTTTTAAACTTGTTCAGACCAGTTCAGCACGAATGAGTATCCACTATATTCACAGCAGTGTTAGACTCTTTGGGGTATTGGATATGAAGGAAACTGTCCCCACTTTCAGGGAGCTGACCTCTGAACAGCCGGATTTACAAAGTGAAATGCAGCAGAGACCATGGCAGAGATACAAACTCCAAGGTTTTTTTGAGCACTGGCGAAGGGAATTAGCAAGATCTTCACAAGGACTTTAGCATTTGAGCCAACATGTGAAGGATGAGTGAATAGAACTTTAGAAAGGAAAAGTGTCAGGGTGTTCATTTTTTTTTTTTTTTAAAGATTTTATTTATTTATTTGACAGAGAGAAATCACAAGTAGATGGAGAGGCAGGCAGAGAGAGAGAGAGAGGGAAGCAGGCTCCCTGCCGAGCAGAGAGCCCGATGCGGGACTCGATCCCAGGACCCTGAGATCATGACCTGAGCCGAAGGCAGCGGCTTAACCCACTGAGCCACCCAGGCGCCCCAGGGTGTTCATTTTTGACAGAATTGGAGCAGAGTTGGGAATAATTTGGCATGTTCTGGGAACATGTGATTCAGCGTGGCCAGAGTGCAGTAGAGAACTAAGGTTCTCAAACGGCAAAGTGTCTGAGAACCCACAGGTCTAGGGTGGCATCCAGGAGGGGCGCCTAAGGAGTGGAGCGGTGGGATCAGAGGTTTCTTGTGGAGGCGCCTTGCAAGCTGGGCTCTTACAGCTAAGGGGGCGGGAGAGAGGAGTCGTGTTCCAGGCTCAGGGAACAGCCCTTTCGAAAGGCACTTGGGCGTGTGGGGTTGGCAGGCTACCATCCTGATAACTGTTGTTCCTTATCTTCCTCAAACATGGTTTTGGTCTGGTCCCTCCCTCTGCTGCGTCTGTGTGCTCTATCAGTCAGGAGTCTTGGTGATAAGCAGCGGAAACTGCCTCTGGCTAGCGTGAACGGAAGAGTTTACTGGCACGGACTGACCAGAAAAACTACAGAGCCAAGCTTGGAAAACGGGCCAGAACCAAGGGATGCTCATCTGCAGAGCTTAGCTAAGGCGAGCCCCGGGGCTGCTGGGGGAGGACCCCGCTGTTTTCCGTGGCAAGAGCCATGCCCCTGGTTGGGGGTCTGCGAGAATCCAGGCTGATTGGCAGAAAGCCTGACCTCCCACCAAGACCACCCAGTGGGGGTTCTCCACAAGGAATATCAGGGTCCTGGGGGGATGGTCAGCCAGATGACAGACAAACAACAAAAGTGGCAAATGTCCACTACATTTTCTGTGCCTCCCTTGGCCTCCACAAGAAGAGCCAAATGCCTTACGGTGCCGTTAAGGCCTTTCCCAGCTTAATTGTCAGCAACAGCATCTGCCCTCTCTGTTCACACTCTCTCCATTTCAGCGGCTCGCAGGGCATTTCCTGGTGCTGTGGTTTTGTTCAGCCCGTTTCCTTTGCCTGCAATAACCTTCCTTCTCTCTGACTCCTAAAACTCTTCGTCCCCTGCCTTCCAGCTCGGTCAGTCCTGTCTCTACTCCCTGACGGCCCTTTTTTTGTGAGGCGCCTGGCCGTTCTTGTCCTTACCACCCTGGATGGGAGTTGGTTGGCTTTCTCTGTCTTCGCTGGGAGATGGGAGGTGGGAGGAGAAGCAGCCCTTGTGAGTCCTGGCTCTGGGCCGGGTCCCAGGCGAGGTGCTCAGTGGCCTCCAGCGCCTCGCAGGGTAACCCACAGGTGTGGTGCAGGTGCGGGGGGTGGGGGGTGGTGTTGGTAGCATGACTTAATAACCTGCTTTGCAAGTATTTGTTTTGTCCTTAGTCTTAGGGAGCTTTGAGGGTGGCCGTGAGCCGAAGGACGGGATGGTGGGTTATTGGGGTCTTTCACCTCTGCCTGGCTGGCTTTAGGACTGAGCAGGGTTGAGATCCCCTGCTATGGAGACTCTGCACCTGGGAGAGTCGGGAGGGTGGTTCTGCTTGCGCCTGATTTTGTGGACACTTGGTCACCTGGCGCTGTGCAGTGTGATGCCCTTGTCTTCCAGAACAGGACGGTGTGGGATGGGTTCCTGGGAGTCTCACTCTCCATCTTGCTCACCTTTCTGTCTCTTTCCAGGAGAGGGAGAGTCTTGCCTTGCAGTGCAGGGAGGGGCAAGTGACTAGCCGGAAATGCAGGCCGACCAGAGCTGACAGTCCTTCCCCTTCTCAGTGGGGGGTGTTGGCTCTCTTTCCTGAGTGAGGCACGCAAGGAGCATCTCCCTGCTGCTGGGGTCTGTCTGGTGAATTCCCTTCGGTGATAGAACCAATGCATCTGTGCAGCGTGGTGGCTGAGAACTTGACCTCAGATTCCAGCTCCACCACCCGACTGGGTGACGTTAGACAAGCAGCTTAACCTCTCTGTGCCTCCTTTACCTTGTCTGTGAAGTGGAGGTGATAATGGTGTCAAAGTGTGTGGAGATTAACTGAGGGAATCTGTGCAAAGTGCTTAACACAACTGCTGACAACTAGTAAGAGTTTGGTAAATGTTAACAATTAGATACTATTTTTATTAGCACTGCCACTAATTGGCTCAGGTTTTTTCTTCTTAATTGTTCTCAAAGTCTCTTCTTAACCTCTTCCTAAGAGCAGGCATTTAAAAGTAATAGGTGGAGTAAGAGGAATGGCCTTTCAAAGTGGGGTGCCAGCAGTCTGATGCCTCTAACTAGGTGTTGAGTAAGGGCTGCCTGGGCCCCAGGGTGGGGCGCTTGCCCGGTGTCCAACCTGGTTGCTGACTGCAGGGCTCTGAGCCCCGGCCGGAGGCTGGGCCTGCGCAGGGAGGACATTCCGGAGAGGAAGGCCCGCAGTGTGGTTTTCGGGGACTTCTGGGGCAGGGCACTTGTGAGAAGAGCACAGGCTTGGGAAGAGGAAGGGGTGACTGCCACTCACTCAGCCACCTGCCTGCGACCACGTGCAGGCCATCCCCTCTTTGGACTTGGACTTAATCCGTGTAACCACCGCCACTTCTCACTAACTTTTATGTCGGCCCTGTTCTCCGCGCTTTACACACACTAACTCTTTTTTCAAAGAGTAGCTGAAGCTGCTGCCTCACAGGGAGATTGGAAGGTTACATACCGCAGTATGTGGGCGCGTGCCAGCGAGAACAACTGGGGGGTAGTGCTAATGGGGTTCTTCTCCAGTGGCAGAAAAATGTTTAAACTTCGCGTATAAATATGTACTCACACACAAACAGTAGATAAATAGTAGTAAAAATCAACTACAAAAGATTCTTGGGGCGCCTGGGTGGCTCAGTGGGTTAAGCCTCTACCTTCGGCTCAGGCCATGATCCCAGGGTCCTGGGATCGAGCCCTGCATCCGGCTCCCTGCTCCGTGGAGAGACTGACCCTCTCCTTCTGCCTGCCTCTCTGCCTACTTGTGCTTTCTCTCTCCATCAAATAAATAAATTAAAATCTTTAAAAAGAAAGAACATGTACCTCTTGAAGGCTTTTAATTTTGTATTTGGCACATAACAAATGCAGTTAATGTTTGTTGAATGCATGTCTTAACTGATGTGTCTTTATTTGTTTTGTATTTTTCAAAAGATCGAGAGAGACTTCTAGAAAAAGCATCTTATCAAGGCAGAAAGCCTCATTTGGAGAATAAATGTAATCATTTGAGTAGGAAGGAATGCTCACAGAATACAAATAGGCAGGCAAAAATATCTCTCCCCTGTTCCCCCAGTGAGTCAGTTACATGCATGCTCGCCCTGAGATTTTTTAATCTTCCATTAGCATTGAACTTAATATTGGAAATAATGAGATGGATTACATAAGCACCCCCCTCTATACCACACCCCTCAATTCTCCTTACTTTGTCACTCCAGGTCTCTCTCGCATCTCTCTCCCAAGTTGTGATGAGCACACACGTAAAATCCAGGCAATGTTGTTTTATAGGGAAAATAGTATGCATAGAGGAGAGATTCAGATAAACCAAAATCTGATCTCAAATCAAATCTCGGTTCAGCCACTTTGTAATCTTATGAGGGGACTCAGGCAAGTAATTTAATTTCTTTGAATCTTATTTTCCTCATTTATTAATAAGCAAAGGAGTAATACTGGTCTTAGAGTTTATATAAAGTACTAAGTAGGTATCAGTGAGAGCTATTATTATGTTGTCCACCTAGAATCACTGTGAAAGTAATTTTATTTTTTTTTTTAAAGATTTTATTTGTTGATTTGACAGACAGAGATCACAAGCAGGCAGAGAGAGAGAGAGAGGGAAGCAGGCTCCCTGCTGAGCAGAGAGCCCAATGCGGGACTCGATCCCAGGACCCTGAGATCCTGACCTGAGCCGAAGGCAGTGGCTTAACCCACTGAGCCACCCAGGTGCCCTGTGAAAGTAATTTTAGTCATAACCACCTGTGTACTTTTAAATAATACATAAATGTGATCTCTGATTCTCATCAGTTGATGAAGCTCTCCAAGTTTTGTTTCAGCTATTTTGATATTATCCTCACAAGTCAGAATTCATTCTTAAGTATGTGCCCAGAATACTTAATGTGTTCGTGATGTTGTGGGGTTCTGGGGAAGCCAGCAGCCTCCCCTATACAAACTAGCAGGAGCAACTACTGGGCCAGAGAGGCTCCCCTTCCTAGAGCATTGTTGGACTACTTGCTATGGCATTTCCTTCTTTGATAAGGAGAAACATCAGGTTCATCAGCATGAGCTATAGAACCTGACATGATTTGACCCTGACTACCTGCCCAGGCCGGGGTCCTGCCAGTTGCCCATTCTCCTCAGCAGCCCGCTGTGCTAGCTCTATGCTTCCAAGCCTGGGCTTGTGAGATTCCCTGGGCCTAGAATTCACATTGGGTGCCCACCAGCCTTAGTCTAGCTCCCTCAGGAAGCTGCTCCACTTACACCTGCCCTGTGTCCTCCTTGCTGCTGTGATTATGTCACTTTCACTAACTCATTGAGGTCAAGGAGTTTTTTTTTTATCATCTCTCTAGGCCAGCACACAGTGGGTGCTCAACAGGCTTAAATCCTTTTGCATTTACATACCCACTTCACCAAAAGTAGAAGCTTTACAGAAATTGCAGATTTGTCCAGATTTTCCAGGATAACCTGGATTTCAAAAATATCTTGTCCCATTGTGAGGTGATATGTCCCTTCTAGTTTTGGTTCAGAAAGCATAATTGCCATTTTGACAGATTGTGTGAAAGTTGCTTTGGGGAGCACTTCAGGGAACTGATGCCAGTTTTTTAAACTGCCAGAGTGGTTAATGGTTGAAGAGGTACAGGGGAGTGGAAGATTTTGTCCATGTACTTGTGAATTACAAAATATCAAAAAAACATTTAAAAATATAACTTACTATATTTAATGTGGCAAACTAAAAACGTTTATATGTGAAAAACCTACTCTTATACTAAGACATCATCAGCACATATCAGAGATTTATTAACATTATTAGTGAAAAAACCATAAAGATGACAAATCTGGGGATGCCTGGGTGGCTCAGTTGGTTAAGCAGCTGCCTTCCGCTCAGGTCATGATCCCAGCGTCCTGGGATCGAGTCCCACATCGGGCTCCTTGCTCAGCAGGGAGCCTGCTTCTCCCTCTGCCTGCCATTCTGTCTGCCTGTGCTCGCTCTCTCCCCCTCTATCTCTCTGATAAATAAATAAAATCTTTAAAAAAAAAAAAAAGATGACAAAGCTGGGTCAAAGGAAAAGGTAACAGAGGTATTTATGTAGTTTTTAAAAAAAGGATGCAGGAATAAGATTGCAAATTTAGTTGCAAAACTGGTTACTGTCTTACAGGGCAATAAAAATAAAGCTTTCAAGTTTATCTTTTTTAAAATTGTTCACAGCTTACCAGTTTTCTATTACATGAACATCTAACTTTACAGAATGTGGGTCTGATCTGTGGTAAATAGAAAGTCAGACAAATTTATGTTTCTAGAGCATCAGATGACTTTGATGTAGTCAGCATAGACATGGCTACCTCTAGTATAACTCTAAAAGGACATTTTTTTTTTTGCCTTATTTTTAAGTTTCAGATAATCCCCCCTTTTTTTCTTTTTCTTTTTCTTTTTCTTTTCTTCTTTTTATTTTTTTTTTCAGAGAGTGTGTGCTGGTGTCCTTTGGGAGTGGGGCGGCAGAGAGAGAGAGACTTAAAAGCAATCCCATGCCCAGTGCAGAGGCAGGGCTCAGTCTCACTACCCTGAGACCCGAACTGACACCAAGAGCGGGATGCTTAACCAGCTGAGCCACCAGGCTCCCCTCAGATAATTTTTCTTAACAAATAAATCACAGCTGGTTTCAAGAGCTCAAAGATGGCCGGCCTGAGGTAGAGAAGAGTCCCGGTGGAGAGTAATCCTGAAGTGGTTTTGAAATGGAATTGTGAAATTCAGATGGGAAGAGAGGGTGGTAAAGAGCAGAAAAGGTGGGGCACGGGAGTCACAGAGAAGGCTCTGTTCCCTAACCCCGCCAAAGGCATGTGCAGAAAAAGGGGTGGGTATTTTCCCCAGGTGAATGATGAGCTAAGGTGAGTGGGAAGTGAAATCCCTTGGAGTGGGAGGGAGCAGTCGGTAGGAAGCTTTGACGCTTGTGTTTTAGAGATTTGATTTGATTTGAAAGACTGTTGGACCAACAAGATACTCAAAGACGACAGTTGTTACTGGGTAGGAGGCTGCGGTTGAAATCAAGGCAGAGTATGGAAGTTAAGCGAGGAAACTGCTACCGTGAAGGGAGACCTGCCAGAAGTGCATAGTAAACTGGCCGAGGAAAGAAGCAGAAAGAGCAGTTGAAGGTCGTGCTGAAGATCATTGTTCTGGTTGAAACTGGGAACTGCTCTGGGAATCTGCTGTGTGGGACAGAGGAGGCAGGACTGGCCAGCTCAGCTGGGACTCAGGCTGCCCTTAACAGCCAGCCGGGCAGGCAGGGAGAGAGCCAAACAGAGCAGACCAGAATGCCATTTGAGAATGACTCCGCTTCCCTTTGTGCTTTGTCTCTTAATTTTCATCTATCTCGTTACGTAATATTTGATATATGCAGAGATACATTAGTGTGTGTTATGCAACACACGTGTTTGAGAACCCCCACCTCCCTGCCCAATTTTCCTTTGTGGTTTCTTTGTAAGTAAAAAGAGTTTACTCATCCCTCCCCTAAAACATAGGATGCCTGAGTCACTAGTTTGCCATCCGGTGTCATTCAGCCCTCCTCCGGACTCCCTGTCCCCCAAGAAGGTGACCCAGAATTCCCTTTAAGAACATGATGCTATCCCTGTGCTATGAGCTTCTTAGCAAATGGGCCCCCTGGTGTTTGGAATGGTTTTAGGCACCAGTTTGCCTGTTAACCATTGTCCTATGCTCCTTACAGTCTTGCATTTCAGGGTTTCTGCGCAGAAGGGTGTAGTTGACAGCCCAGCTTCTGAACTGCTCTTCTGGTGACCTGAGGGGCGATAACTAATTTTTCAGGTCCTGAGAAAGCAGTGGGGACTACACATAGCAAAATGGTGGAGAAAAGTTACCTCACTATTGACCCTCAGGCTTGATACTAGTCTGCATTTGATTTTTTTTTTTTTTAAGATTTTATTTATTTATTTGACAGGCAGAGATCACAAGTAGGCTGAGAGGCAGGCAGAGAGAGAGAAGGAGGAAGCAGGCTCCCTGCTGAGCTCTATCCCAGGACCCTGGGATCATGACCTGAGCTGAAGGCAGAGGCTTTAACCCACTGAGCCACCCAGGCGCCCCTTTTTTTTTAAAACAAATCCTAGGGAAGGGTAGGAAGGAAGGAGGGAAGATCGGATCGTCATCTTGAATTCAGGATACTTGTTTGTTTGTTTGTTTGTTTCTTTCTTTCTTTCTTTTTATTTTTTCCAGGATACTTGTTTCTTAAGAAGCTTGCTTGTTGGGAATAAACTTTTGTGCTTATCTCCCTCTCAGTCAGTGGTTGTGGTCCATCTCACTCCCAGCAGCCTACAGACATCACATACCACATTTATTCAGTGTTCTTATGTTGTTGGCCACGTCTGTTGTGGGGCAAGATTAAATAAACAACACTCCATGAAGAAGGTTTAGGTGACTATCCTAATCTTGGAGATGCGGGACCTTTTCAGTGTAACACAAAAACCATGTAATATCATTACACAGTATTAGCATTTGTGTATAGGCAGTTCTGCTGTAACACAACGTATCTGTTCCTAAAAATCCCCACACTGAGCAAAATTGTAATGCAAACCACAGCGTGTGAGGAAGGTGGGGTTTGGGTAACAACACTCAAAATCTTCAGTGGTAACAAAAAGAAAATAAAAAGACTGGAAGCTAAGAACCTAATAAAACAGCTCAGTTTACAGATTCTTAGTGGGTAAGAAACACAGAAATACCCCAACAGATAGGACCCCTTACCTTAAAAAAGACCTAAGGTTTGCTCGTGGAAGTGGGCGTTAGAAGTTCCAGCTTCCGAGCTCCTGTGTAGTGATGGGCGGAGGGCAGTCTACAGTCCATGGGAAGTTCTGGTCCCAATGTGGATGGTTGTGGTTTGTAACACGTGCAGTGAGCTGACGAAGCTGGCGGATGTTTGAGTTGTGCGCCTTTGCTCATTTCGTGTAGTCCTGTGTGGCTCATTTCAGCTGGGAATGTTTTTGCATTTTCTAGTGTTTCTCTCATGCATAAGTAAACACAAAATTCACGATAGGCCCAGATTGTTCCCTGATAAATCCAAATGCACTGGAACAAATTCAAATTTTCAAAACAAGGGTCCAAGCAAAACTGACTGTCAAAAACCCTGCCTCGAATAGCATGAACTAGGCATTCCCGAGGGCCAGGCCCTGTGCCTTGGAGTCCATGCGCTCTCAGCGTCCCCGCCAGGTGGGTGTAATTTCAGCCTCATTTTATAGGTGAGAGAACTATGGCCCAGAGAAGTAAAACTTTAAGTTATAGGGCTAGGGCATAATAACTTAACCCTGTGCCATTTTTTTTTTCTCAGCAACTTTGTCTTTTTAAAGATTTTATTTATTTATTTGAGAGAGATTAAGAGAGAAGAGCACGCAGGAGCAGGGCGCAAGGGAAAGGAAGGGGAACAGAAGGAGAGGGAGAAACTCCCCACTGAGCAGGGAGCCTGATTTGGGGGGAGGTGCTTCATCCCAGGACCCTGAGATCTTGACCTGAGCCTGGACTTAACTGACCGAGCCACCCACGTGCCGCTCTTTTTTCTCAACAAATTTAAAGAAAAATAAAGTGGATTGTATGTCAATTGTACATCAATAAAAAAGAATAACATTGTGGCGGATATTTGCACATATATAAGGAGGATATACCCACAGTGTATGAAATTAAAAAGAAACAAGTAGCCCAATAGAAAAATGCACAAAGGTCAAGAGCAGGCAATTTACAAAGGGAGAAATACAAATGGCCAGTAAAATTGGCAGGGAGACATCCAGCCTCATTTAGCGCTCATTCATGCGAGCCAAAACAGTTTGATGTCATTCTTTCCCCACCGCCTGAATGACAGAAACAGATGTGGGGAAATGCTGGCAGAAGCATAGATTGGTATAGCCTCCCCGAAGCACATAAACCCGTCCTTTGACCCCGCCATCAATTTCTAGAAGTTTATCCCAATCATCAGATCAGTGGGAAAAGATTTTTGTAAGAGTTGTTAACACTGGAGGCACCTGGGTGGCGCAGTCGGTTAAGCGTCCAACTCCTGCTTTTAGGCTCATGTCCTCAGGGTTGTGAGATCGAGCCCCATGTCGGGCTCCGTGCTGCTTGAGATTCTCCATTCCTCTCTCCCCTCCATAAATAAAGCTAAAAAAAAAAAGAAAGAAAGAAAGAAAGAAACAAAAGTTGTTAATGCTAAAAAATGGAAAATAGCCGTTTGTCATCACTAAGTGGTGAAATTCTAGGGTGTCAATACCACATGTTACGATGCATACTTCGGGACTCCCCCAGAGAACACTGTCGTAGCCATAATGGCTGACACGGAACACTCCCCATGTCTTACTGAATAAGGGGGGCAGGGGGCAACAGAGCCTCTTCAGTGCGATCCCACTTTTGTAAAACTGTCCTTACACATGTGTGTACCTGCGCGTGCAAGCAAGCCCTGCTCTTGGGAAGGACACATCGAAACATCGACAGTAGATGTCTCAGGGAGGTGGAATTGCAGATTTTTTTTCCTTTAACTTTTTTCTAAATTTTTTCCATAGTGTGACTTTTATGATTTTAAAAAAGAAAGTTATTTTAGAACATTATCTGACACAAGGCAGTAACAAAATACAAAATCTAAGAAGAATAAATGACCTTTGTGACGTCTCTTAGAGCCTATCTGGGCCAGGTAGCAGATGCCCAGTGAAGGATTGTTGCCTGACTGACTATGCAGTTTGGAGACTGTGTTACCTCATTTGGGGCTTTAGACTCTGTATCCCTGGCCAGAATTAATCTGCCCAGATTTTGGGTCACCTTACTCTCAGGTGGCTGCTGCTAGCTGGGCCAGGCAAAGTGCTTGGTGGTTGCAAGCTCCTCAAAGTGCACATGAACTTGGGGTCTCTGGATGAGGCTCTGGATGGTTGCAGTGCACAGGTGACAGCCGCATCGTCTGATTTGGGCTATGAGCTTGAGCTTTTAAAGAGATCAAAACCCAAGTGTAGTTTCTTGAGGCCCAACTTACTTTATTAAGCAGACTTACCCCTTACTTGAAGCAGCAGCTAAAAAATGGGACTGTGGCTTGTTTGGGGAAGGTAACCACTGGTAGCACCCTGCCAGGTAAGCTCAGGTTTGTAGGCCTAGGGGCCTCCCAGGAGGCCGGAGTCTGGCCCTCCACTCTAGGGACCGCAGCTCGTCGTGCAGGATCTGGAACGTCATTTTCAAAGCCCCATAAAACCTGTGCCTTCTCCCATGCCTCTCTTTTCTGGGTTTCATGGCCCCCGGCGGAAATGAGAGCCAGTGTCATTGTGGCACTCCAGTGATTGGAGCAGCAAACACAGACGTTAGGATTCTCCCACGGGGCGCAGCATGGAGCGTTAGCGCAAAACTGCACCCAGGGTGGGCTTTCCGCGCATCCGTTCTCCTGGCCTCGTTCTGGCTGGCAGGGCGTCCCCTCCTCTGTCACTGCAGACCAGATGGGGTCCCAGGAAGGCCCAGTGTGCCCTGCTGGAGCGGGGGCTCAGGGAGCCTCTTCCCATTACTTCTTCCTTCAAATGCTTGGTCTTAAGGGGCCCCTCTGCGCCGTTCAGCCCCACGCTTCTCCGCCTGGCTGCAGATAACACCGCTGGAGCTTGTCGTGTGTGGGTTGGAAAGGATTTATTTTTTTAATTTAAACCACCGCATCCCATCTGCCTACACACTCTTAACCTGCTTTGTGAACAAGCTTTGTGACCTCTGCTGGTTATTTCGCTGTGCCAGCCCATGTCTTTCTCCATGAAAGGTTTTGGAGAACACTCGACCAGCGAGATAAGTGGAGTGAAGTGCCCAGGAGCTCGGTGCTCCGGAATGACCACTAACGGCGACCTTTACAAAGGTCTGCCTCTCACCGAGCACTCTGCACAAATGACTCTATCAATCCCCACAACAAAGAAGCCATGTGTTCTCAAGGCAGCCTTCTGTGGTGAGGAAACCAGGGTGTGAGAGGTGACTTGCCCACGTTCACATGGCTGTGTGGGTGGCACCTTGAGACCCAGCTGGTGCCAGTCTGTGCCCTGTCTGCCAAGCCTCTGGCCTCTGTTGCCTTGTGCCCTCCTTAGCTTTCCATGGATTGAAACAGTCAATCAGGGAGAGATGTTTTTTGGGCTCACAAAGCAGGCCTCTGTGTTGATCCTCCAGAGTAAGAACTTTATGGGAATTCTGGAAAGCTCAACAGATTCTTCGGTTCCTCTTAAGCATTTCCTTAAAACTTTGCAATGTTCCCATTTCTCCTCCCCACACACAGCAGGCTGAGTGTCAGGGGGACACAGCAGTGTTGAGGTATTGGTAAATAATACTGCCGTACAGTGTAGTCTTTCATCTGATGAGATGCCATTTTGCCAGCAGGTTGAACTGATCAAACGCTGGAAGTACTAACTGCTGAGCTTCAGCCACCTGAGGAAGCTCCCCCAGGAGCTTTCTGCTTGCCTTGACCTAAGGCTCTTCATAGCCCAGACCCATTACTGTGAATGCACTTGCGCGTGCGTGTGCACACACACACAGTGTTAGAGACCTGGGATGGTGAGAGGGACTTGGTGGTGGAGGTTTGAGGGAATGAGAAGAGGTGGTGTTCTTTTTGGTTTGGGGTATTTTGGTGGCTAAGTCAGAGCATCGTGTTTCCTTGAATGTTTAGCTAAGGAGGAGAGTGTACACTTTGGGATCAAGCAGTAGCTTCTTGGGAATGTATTAGAGAGCAAAGGGGAAGGAATGGAAGCAACCTGAAGAACCCGTAGGTCTGAAAATAGCTGCCACACTATATCAGCTGCCTCTGAAGCTGAGGCCCCAGACTTCGAATGGGGACCAGCTCTGTGGGGAGGCAAGAGTCATGAGAGATGAGTTTTAGTTGTGGATTAAGTTGGGTTTTGGTAAATTTCAGGGAGGATGAAGTAGGGGAAGAGGCCCTGGAGGCAGGCTTGAGGCCCTTTGGGCTGGGGACTTAGGGCTCCTACTTGGAACATAATCCAGAAGGGGGCCATGGTCTCCAGGTGGACACATCCCTCTGGTCCCACAGACTCCTTGCTCAGAGAGAAGAGCCCAGCCCGAAGAGGGCCAGAGTGGGCCCCCTCTAAAGCATGGGGGCTCTGGCCCAGCCTTTCGGCAGTGAGTGCCCTGTGGTACAGTGGGAGAAAGTTCAGCTGGGAGACAGAGAACTGGTTCTGATCCTCGCTGTGTCCTGATGAGCTGGAGGACCTTGGACAAGCTATTTCCCTGTTCTGGGCTTCAATTATGTTTCCATCCACTCCACCCCTAAAGTGCCTAACTCGGAGGCCATCAGCTTCATCATCCTTGAGTGTTGCTGCTGGTACCAGCAGTGCCCAGGGCTATGTCCTTTTTTGGAGAGAAGGCTGGGGGCCTGCCTGTGGTGAGCAGAGAATGCTGCCTGGGCTGAGAGCGGATTGGGGTCTGGCACGTTGCAGCCAGACGCCTCCTGACCCCTGCACTTGGGCCCTGTCCGGGGGAGCAGTGCTGAGACTGGAGGTGGCCTCACACCTGAGGCTGCTGAACTCAGCAACTCCCACTTTCCACCAAAGGGTCCCCAGTTGTGAAATGAGACGGGCAGTAACCTCCAAAAGCAATACTCACCTGCCGCAGAGGGAGCTTCTGTTTGGCCTGATATAATCAGGAAAGTTGGTGGAAAGGGCCTGGAGGTAGGGTGGGGAGAGAAGAACTTCGAAGACGGAAGTCCTGTGCCCTTGTCCCTTGGCCGTCTAAGCCCGTTGGTTGCCTCCTGAGAGGTCCAAGAGGGTTTCCTGACCCACTTCTGCTCTGGTCCCGGGAATGCTTTTTGCTTTGCATGCCTACATTTCTTAAGCAAATTTGGAAGTTAATAAATCTTTTGTATGGCAATAAAATTACTCCTTTTTGTTTATTCACAGAGATGCTGCAGTTCGTCAGCAATCAAGTTGGAGAGTTCCCTGACTTGTTCTCAGAGCAGCTGTGTAGCTCCTTCCCCGGTGGTGGCGGCAGCGGCGGTGGCGGAGGCAGCGGGGGCAGCAGCGGCGGCAGCAGCAGCAATGGGGGGGCCGGAGCAGGGGACCCCTCGATGCAGCAGCGGTCCTTCAGCCAGGTCCCTCTGCCTGCCTTCTCTCCCTCGGCCGCCTCCCCCCAGGCGCCAGCCCTGCAAGTCAAGGTCCCCCCCAGCACGGTGCCCACCCCGCCTCGGGCCGCTCCCGTGCTCCAGCCTCGCCCCCAGCCCCCGCCGCCGCCCCCCACGCAGCTGCCACCGCAGACAGTGATGATCACCCCGACATTCAGCACCGCTCCCCAGACCAGGATCATCCAGCAGCCTTTGCTGTACCAGAACGCAGCCACCAGCTTCCAAGGTGATTCAGAAGTCAGAGAGCAGAGTGATTGGTTGCTTCAGAAGTTTCTGTGCCAGTTTGCAGATGCTTCTGAGGTCAAGGGTTCTGCCCTCTTTGGGGATGACCGGGTCTGAATGAGTTTGGGGTCACTGGTGGCAAGGACAGGAATAGTTCACACTCTGTGTGTCCTCAGACACCCTAGTAGCTGTCATGCCTGCTTCAAGAACCCTTGGTGGAAGCGTCTAACGAGCAGAGTAGACACAGGGCCGCGCTGGTAACTAGAGCTAGAGGCTTGAGTGAGACGAGTCCGGAGACTTACCCAAACACCAGCCAGATCCTGGCGCCCGGAGCTGGAGAACCATTCATTCAGCAAACACCTCCTGAGCCACCGCAGAGAGTATGACTTAGAGCAGGGGCTCCGGCTCTGCACAGCAGGCCTCGTGCGGGCCTCAGTGTGTGCGAGTGACCCTCTGTGTCGTGTTACACCCCGTGCCCGTGCGGCCGGGAGCCCTGAGCAGGATATTCTGAAGCTCAAGGGATCTGACAGTTCTCCAGTGCACTGCTGAGGGCTTAGGGGCTGCGGAGAGGCAGCAAAGCAAAAAGCAGAGTCAGTCATCCCAGAGTGCGCTTTCTCTTCCTTCTGTGAGAAGGAATGAAGCCTGGTGCGATTGTAGGTTCCTTGGATTCCGAATTCCTTGCTGGGTGCAGTCACTGGCCGATTAGCTGCCGGCACCTCCACCCCAGCACTCAGAGTAATAAAACAATCTGTTCCCGTTCCCTCAGAAGTTGATGCAGCCCTCATGGAATGTTCTTGTTATCTAGACCAGCCTGTGAATGGCTGTGCACATCTTCTTCAGCAGCAGGTGGGGAGTCGGGATGGCTCTGAGGCACCCCCCCCCCTCACTTGTTGCTGAAGCCACGGTGACGGTACATTTCTCCTCCATGTGACTTTTCCCTCCTCTTTTCCCAAGTTCTTCAGCCTCAAGTCCAAAGCCTGGTGACATCCTCCCAGGTGCAGCCGGTCACCATCCAGCAGCAGGTGCAGACGGTGCAGGCCCAGCGGGTGCTGACGCAGACGGCCAATGGCACGCTGCAGACGCTCGCCCCGGCCACGGTGCAGACGGTCGCCGCCCCCCAGGTGCAGCAGGTCCCGGTAGGTGGCCGCAGAGAAGTCGGGGCAGGGGGGGCGGCAGGTAGAGGCTGGGAGCCGGCCTTTGGTCGAAGAGGTGGTCTGCGTACTACGAAGGAACAGCAGCATGTAAGGGAGCAGCATTTAGGGTGCCTGGGAGGCGCCCCTGAGCCGGGTGTGGAGACCTGGCTGAGACCGCCTCTGTGGATCCACGCCGGCCCTCACGCAGACTCAGTCAGTGGAGGTAGTTTATTCTAGTGACACATAGAACGGGCATTAAACTGGAAGGAGACGTGCCAAGATGTTTATAAGTCACGTATTATAGTGGACTGTAGTCACTAACAAGGTCATTTATCTTTGGGAAAAAAAAAAAAAATTCCAGGTTTTTTCCTTTCTGCGTCTCAGCCATGTTCCTGGCTTTCCTGAGTTTGTCCAAAATCAGACCCCCTTCCTGTCCTCTGTCTCCACCCCCACCAACTTTGCCCCGCCAGGCCCTGGCATTGCTTTTCTCAAACCCTTCCAATCTTAAAACCTAAGACCCTTCAGCTCGACTCTTTCTCCCTCTCAACCCCGCCATCAAGCTGTGTTCTCAGTTTGAGGAAAATGTTACATTTTTTTTTTCATTCTTTCCTGGAGGGAGTCTGTACAGTAAGAAGCTAAGGCAAAATAGGAAAATAATACTGCCTTCCTTTCTCCTTTTCTTCCTTCTCCATCCAGGTCCTGGTTCAGCCTCAGATCATCAAGACAGATTCCCTTGTTTTGACCACACTAAAGACAGATGGCAGCCCTGTCATGGCCGCGGTCCAGAACCCAGCTCTCACCGCCCTCACCACCCCCATCCAGACAGCTGCCCTTCAAGTACCGGTAAGAGCCGCCTTCCTTCCTGCCCTCCTTTCTTGGAATTGTTGGAGATGTTCACAAAACTTCTACAGAATGGACAGGGGCAGAACCCCTGTGGAATGTGTCAGATTGCAAATACCGCTCCCTTTTAGAGTTTTTTTCCCCCCCCCTTGAGAAGTACCATCAGTGCATGTAGTGTGGGAGTACTGGGGACTCTGAGGGAGAGAGGAATAGCAGAGTATCCCTGGTTCCTGGGTAACGGCTTCACCCAGGGCTGTCTGCTTCTAGGTCCCGCTGATGGGGCTTTGGCTTCTGAAAGAGCCCAGGCCCACCAGGCAAGGAGGGGCTGCAAGGCGAGGGACAGGGACGGCCCGGTCCTTGGGCTGCAGGGTCGCAGCCACATCAGCGGCTTGTAGCAAAAGAGTCCGAGGGAGTGAGAGGTGATCAGAATTTGAGAGTAAGCTTTATTCATAAGAGCCAAAAAGTGGGAACAAAAAGAACCGTTGCTATATACAACTGCTGAACCTCAGAAATAGTACGTTGAGAAAAAGATGCCTGTCCCAGAGGAGCTCACGCTGGGGATGCCGGTACATGAAGTTCGAGAAGAGGCAGAACGAAGCTGTGGTGTTAGAGGTCAGAGCAGTGATCGCAAGTTAGGGAAGGGGCAGGTGGGACTGGGAAGAGGTACCAGCAAGCTTTCTAAGGGGATAGAAATGGTCTCTGTCTTGGTCTGGGTTGTCTTGGTTACACACGTGATATCCATACGTAAAAATGCATCAAGTTGGGGCACCTGGGTGGCTCAGTGGGTTAAGCCTCTGCCTTTAGCTCAGGTCATGATCTCAGGGTCCTGGGGTCAAGCCCTGAGTCGGGCTCTCTGCTCAGCGGGGAGCCTGCTTCCCCCTCTCTCTCTGCCTGCCTCTCTGCCTACTTGTGATCTCTCTCTCTGTCAAATAAATAAATAAAATCTTTTTTTAAAAATGCATCAATGGGGCGCCTGGGTGGCTCAGTGGGTTAAGCCGCTGCCTTCGGCTCGGGTCATGATCTCGGGGTCCTGGGATCAAGTCCCACATCGGGCTCTCTGCTCGGCAGGGAGCCTGCTTACCCCCCTCTCTCTCTCTGCCTGCCTATCCATCTACTTGTGATTTCTCTCTGTCAAATAAATAAATAAAATCTTTTTAAAAAATGCATCAAGCTGTACACTTAAAATGTGTGCTTTTTATTATGTGAGAATTACTTCTTAATGATTAATGAAGTTCACTGGCCATTTGGATATTGAGGCCATTTATTGAAGAAAATAAAACTAAAATTGGTAAAAATAGAAATGGGGAGAGAGCAGATTTGAGGAGAAAAGGGGGAGCCTCTACAATTGGCCTGTTTATCTACTGGGATGGCTCTAGCCCTTCTTCTGCCCTTGTGCTTTTTGATAGCCAAATTATATAAGGAAATACAGTGAGTGACTTCACTGTCATGTGAGAGGAAAAGATATATCCTGCACCAAGAGAAGGCTTTCCTTGAGGCCAGAATGATACGGTGCAGTGTACGTGAGTTCACAGGTGGCTCATGGTTTGCTTGCAAAACAGGAATCCTATGACTTGTTTCGGGTGCCCTTAGATCAAAGGTTAAAACATACTTACCCACGTTAATCCCATTGTGGTGTGATTTGTTGACAGTGGTTCTGAAGGGAGTGTAGGAGCTCAGGTACCGTGGCTTCTGAAGCTTCGTGGGGCCTGATTTGGTTCAGCCACGAAGAGTGTCAGACCAGGCAATGGCACAAGGCCAAGGCCAGCAGGTCTCTGTTCTGGGATTGCTTTACTCCAACTAGCCACGGGGTAATTCTGCCCTGTGTCTCTGCCTGTTCTAGACTCTGGTGGGCAGCAGTGGGACCATTTTGACCACAATGCCTGTGATGATGGGGCAGGAGAAAGTGCCCATTAAGCAGGTGCCTGGGGGGGTCAAGCAACTGGAGCCCCCCAAAGAAGGAGAAAGGCGAACGACCCACAACATCATCGAGAAACGGTACCGCTCCTCTATCAATGACAAAATCATCGAGTTGAAGGACCTGGTCATGGGGACAGATGCCAAGGTGGGTGCCGAGCAGCGACCATTTCATGTGCCATCGTCTCCCGTCTCTGTGTCTAGGCCGTAGGAATTTAGGAGACTCCACGTCCAAGTGCGTGAGCATAAGGATGGTTTAGCGGCGCTTTCTTATTAAAGCTTCTTGGGTTTGTGGTTTTTTCCCAAGATTATAAAATACTAACCAACATAAGGGGACTGTTGGGGGTTGGTAAGGCAGCAGCCTGCCTGGACCTTGGCTCTGCAGTGACCACAGGTTCCAGTAGCACAGGCGGAGCGATCCGTGCTGCAAGATGGCGGCCGGGTGCGGGGCTGGGTGTGCCTTGGCGTCGGCTGGTGGCGTGGCTGACACAGGTTCGGTTGTGTTCGCGAGTGGTTAGCAGAAGTTCTACCTTTTTAGGGAAGAGAGAAGATGGAGATTGGGTCTTTAACCAGCAGCAAATAGAGGGAATAGATTGTTCGTTGTTTCAGGTATTTCAGTGAATTTATCTTCTGTCACATAGATTTTTTTTTTTAAACCCGTTATCTGTTTATCTTCGTCGTCTCTGTTTTGAAAGACAATTTTTTTTTCCTTATTAGCCTAGGGACCGGAACTGTGCTAATTGAACTTTCCTTAAGATAGTTAACCAACAGTGCTCTGGTATTTTTGTTGTTTGCTTTCTTTAAAGTTTGTTTTGGTTCTAGGGTTATTCTAAGAGGAGTACTAGCTAATCGTCTGTGTTTCGAGTGTCACTGTGCACCAGACTGGGGAGGGGGGCTCCTCTCCATACGGTATTACTTCATCTTGCCCTCACTGCACACCTGTGACTCATATATCGCCATTATCCCCATTTTAAGGACAAGAAAAGCGGGGTTCAGAGATCCTGAGTGACTTGTCCTGGGTCACACAGCTAACCAGTGAGCGAGCCAGCATCGCAGCCTGGAGCCTTGCTTTCACCCACAGGCTCTGGGCCTCAGCCCTCTCACTGTGTAGCCTGCAGGGATGCCACTGTGTTTTCACTCCTCTTCCTTCCCAGATGCACAAGTCTGGCGTCCTGAGGAAGGCCATCGACTACATCAAGTACTTGCAGCAGGTCAATCATAAACTGCGCCAGGAGAACATGGTGCTGAAGCTGGCGAATCAGAAAAACAGTGAGTGTGCTCATCGAAAGAAGGGTTATCAGACCTTCTGCTTGTAGAAGTCCTGTGCTGGGCCCTGCGGAGGGCCCAAGGCCGTGTACAAGGCACCTTCGGGGGTGAACGGGAGAAAGGACCGTGGGCCCCTCTCCCAGCCCAGCCCTGGCCTAGGCACCAGCGCAGGGTGGGGGGGCTCTGGAGAAACAGACCATTTGTCAGATGCGGTTTTCTTTGCAGAGCTCCTGAAGGGCATCGACCTAGGCAGCCTGGTGGACAATGACGTGGAGCTGAAGATTGATGACTTTAATCAGAATGTCCTTCTGATGTCCCCTCCGGCCTCTGACTCGGGGTCCCAAGCTGGCTTCTCCCCTTACTCCATCGACTCGGAGCCAGGAAGCCCTTTGTTGGATGATGCAAAGGTATGAGCTTTAGAAATCCTCTGACCCCGGGACTCTCTCCCATCTCTCCCAACTGAACTGTGAAGACGCTGCCAAGGGCGGGCCAGGCCAGGCGTGGAGAGGACCAGGGAAGGAGAATAGGAATTCTATGACGTTAGGTCCTGCTGCATCCCCCACAAAATCCGCTTAACTGGTTCAATGTAGTCCATTTTAAGTGGTCCTTGGTACAGGAGCCCGTCTGAGAGGAGTAAGGGCCAAATCCAGAACAGGAACACACAGCAGCTGGCGCGCTGCCTGCGGCGCCTCGTTACATTCCTCATTTTTAGCGGGCCTGGCAAGACCATTGTTTGAGGTTGTTGAGTCGGTATAGGGCAAGGCTGCCTCTGGGTCCTCTTCTGGAAATGATTCTAATTTGCAGCCTGACAAGTAACATTCCAACCATGGCCATTAATCGTCCAAGAAAGCCCCTGGTGATTGTGGTTTAATGGAATTAGCCAAAAGAGGCTCGAGCCTAATGATCTAGCCCTCGGAACTGGTGGAGCCTACTGGCAAGTTCCCATTTCGAAAACACAAACTTCCCTTCTAGCCTGTTTTGGGTCAAACTGTTTGGAGTATCATGTACCTAATTTTACTGAGGAGGCTCTATTCTTGAAGTACTTTATAAATGTGGTTCTGTTTGGTAACAGAAGGCCATGTGACATGTACATTGAATTAGCTAGGCATCTGTCATCAGAAGAAATTTTCAGATGGCTTTAAAATGTTGAAAAGGAGGGGCACCTAGTGGCTCACTTGCTTAAGCATCTGTCTTTCAGCTCAGGTCATGACCTCGGAGTCTTGGGATCAGCCCCTCATCGGGCCTCCTGCCAGACAGGGAGACTTTTTCTCTCTGCCCCTCCCTACTGCTCATTCTCTCCTCTCTCTCAAATAAATAAAATCTTTAAAAATAAATATTGAAAAAAGAGTGGTGTGCTATGTGTGCACTGAGAGTTGAAGAAGACCTGGTCCCAGGCTTCCTCTCTGCCTCTCTGTGGGCTGCTCCCTAGGCAGGCAGGGCTCCTGCCTCCAGCCCTCCCTCCGTAAGACAGGGAGGGGTAAAAAAGCAGTGCTGCAGTTCTACAGCGGGCAAAGTCCTGTAAATAGATTCACACTGAAGTTGTATGGTCTTTTTTTATTTTAAGATTTTATTTATTTGAGAGAAAGAGCACAAGCAGGTAGGGTAGGGGGAGAGGGCCAGGAGGAGACGGGGAAGCAGGCTCCCCATTTAGCAGAGAGCCCAATGTGGGGCTCAAATCCAGGACCCTGGGACCATGACCTGAGCCAAAGGCAGATGCTTAACCGACTGAGCCACCCAGGCACCCCAGTTGTATGGTCTGTAATCAGTTCTACTGATGTTTATTTATTTGTTTTTCAAGATTTTTATTTTTTTGAGAGAGAGAGCACAAGCAAGGTGAAGGGCAGAGGGGGAAGCAGACTCCCCACTCAGCAGGGAGCCTGATGTGGGGCTCCATTCCAGATCTCAGGGATCATGACTCGAGTTGAAGGCAGATGCCTAACCTACTGAACCACCCAGGCGCCCCTGTTGATGCTGAATTTACATGCTTAGATAAAGCAGCTGTTCTTTAGTAGCATAAGGCACTAGCGTATAGTATGAAGAGTTCGCTTACGTAACTGTCACTATAATCAAGATATAGAACATTTCCATCTCCACAAAGTTCCTTCGTACACCGTGGCTGGTAGTTCCCGCATCCCTCTCCAGCGCCAGACAACTACTGATCTGCTTTCTGTTGCTTTAGATTAGATTAGCTTGCCTGTTGTGGAATTATACAGAACCCTGCAGAATATTTTCTCGTGTGCTCTGTTTTATGAGCAGGACTCCTGTGCCTTTGGTCTTCAGAACATGTTCTTGTCCCAGGTGGCAAGAGGACAAGTGTGCCAGTGTTTGAGAAGTAGCCGAAGAGCTGTGGGCTTCTTCTTTGCCTCCTGCTCTCTTCCTGTCTGACTTCGTAGTCTTGAATTTAAATCTCACAGTCTGACTCCAGTACATATAAAAGTAAAATGCTGTTAAAACCCCACGCAGTATTCATTCCAACCTCTCGGCCCTGCTTTGAAGGTCAAGGATGAGCCGGACTCTCCGCCAGTAGCGCTGGGCATGGTGGATCGCTCTCGAATTCTGCTGTGTGTCCTCACCTTCCTCTGCCTCTCCTTCAACCCCCTGACCGCCCTGCTGCAGTGGGGAGGGGCCCACGGCTCTGACCAGCACCCGTACTCAGGCTCCGGCCGCAGCATCCTGTCCCTTGAGTCAGGTAGGTAGAGGGCCCGTTGGATCCCCCAGGTACGGGTGGGCTGCTGCGGCAGGGGACAGGCCCCGTGTGTGCACTCGGCTCGGCTTGTCCACCGGATCCCAGAGGGCTTTTGTACCGGGCCTGCGAGGGATTGGCATAAGTCACATTTTGGAAGTAACAGGGCAAGTCCGAGTTCAGTCAGTAAGAACAAAAGAAATCAGGAACCCACACTGCTGTTACCACTGGGCTTGGGGATCTGGGGAGGGTAGGTGGCCCTGTTTGAAGGAGGATGTGGCATTTTTGCCCAAGTCTTAAAACCCATGGTCTCCCACCTTGACTAACAAGGATTTTTGTTATCTTTGCTATCTAGCTGTGGCTCCTGGCTCCATAGTGACAAGGGCTACAGGGTCCCTATTTAGGGTACAGAACTGTCCCACATTTGCCTGGGGTGCGGAATAAGGCTATGTCTTATCCCTATGGAAAGCGTTCAGACACTGTTACTACATGACTCCATCTTGTTCTCCACGCTCCCGAAAATGAGGTGGAGGGCTCTAACCTATTAGATGCAGGGGTCAGTTCGGGGGCCTGCCGTCCCCTCAGACTGCTCTCGTGGGCTCCGCTGAGACATGCCTCTTCAGGTTCTGGAGGCTGGTTTGACTGGATGATGCCAACACTCCTCTTATGGCTGGTGAATGGTGTGATCGTCCTGAGCGTCTTCGTGAAGCTGCTGGTCCACGGGGAACCGGTGATCCGGCCCCATTCACGCCCCTCGGTCACCTTCTGGAGACATCGGAAGCAGGCAGATCTGGACCTCGCCAGGGTAAGGTCTGCAGCTAATAACTCAGTGACTTCTGCCGAGCACCCCGGTGTGCGAAGTGCTGGGGCGGGTGCTTGTGGGCGGCAGGAAAGGACCCTGCCCTGCCCGTCACAGGGCAGCAGAGGAGAGGACCCCTGTGTGCGAATGATTCCACGGACACGAGAGAACCCGCGGTGTGTGTTATCACAGAGGAAGAAGAGGGTGCTCTGGGAGCTGCGGCAGACGGCACGAGCCGGGCCGGGGGAACCTGGGGCTTGAGCCGAGCAGTTGGGGCAGGGATGACCTTCCAGGTGGAGAGGTCATGAGTAGATGGGCTACTTGGGGACCAGCAGGCAAACAGGTATGTCTGGAGTATAGGATACATTTGGGACAGATGAGGGCTAAAGCTGGTCATGTATCTCGGGCCCAGATTGGAGAGATCGTTGACGAGTAACTGATCTGGGGCTTTTTTTCCCCCCCAGTTCTCTGGAGAACCAGGAAGGTTTTTGAGCAGGGACGTTAGCTGAAAGTTTATGGGAAGGATTCTGGGGCATCTCACAGCATCGAAGGAAAAGTTCAAGGTCACTTGTCAGAGGAACAAGAGCGGGAACAGTCCTCCGCTGCAGTACACCATGGGCCGACTCTCCCATGGGCTGGTGGTGGTGGGCTGTAGTGCCCACCGGGGAGAATCTGATCGAGTAGCCTGGAGCTGCCAGCCAGGCCAGAGCTGTGGCTCCTGGACTATAGGTGTGGTGGTTGGAGGCTTACCGCCTGAAGCAGGCCTGTTCCCAGAAGAACAGCATTCCAAGATGTATATCCTAGAGGCATGTTCAGGTCTGTGTTTCATGATGATCGTTTTGGCAGCTGCAGGAAGGATGGGCTGCGGGAAGGGGCCCGGAAGCAAGTGAGGGGCTCTGGGGATAGACTGGATCGGAGGCGGCGAGAGCCTGGCATTGAAAGGAAAGCCTGACTCGGGAAATGCTGGAGATAGGACGTGGAGTGGAAGGAACGTGGCCTTGCCTCCGGGGTGGGGGAGGCTGGAGCTGTGGTGGCCTCTGTCTGAGCTGTGCTGCTCGGAGGTACAGTGAGAGGGTCCTGGGAGGGAGAAGGGGCCGGGGTCAGGGTTGAGGTGCCTCTGGAACCCGCCCATCAGCCAGAGAGGGCTGCTCCCCTTGTACTGGTCCATCCACTTCCTGCGATGGCGCCGGCAGAAGTGCAGCTGTGCCCCCTGCAGGACGGGAGAAGGCGGAGGGCGGTTTCCTTCTGGTTGCTGGTCATGAGAGAAAGATCTTCGCCATAGGCCGACAGACTCTCCATTGGACCCTCTCAGGTTGGCATAGAGTAGTTTATCGAGATCCTTGGTTCTAGTCGTGTAGCCAGGTGATTGTCTAAGATGGTGGCTCTCAGACTTAAGCAGGCAACAGAATCACCTGGAGGTGATCAGAACCCCAGAGCTGCTGATTCAGCGGGTGTGGGGAGAGGGGGCTAGAGCACCAAGGATTTGCATTTCCAGCAAGATCCCAGGGGCTGATGCTGCTGGACCCTAGGAACCACACTTTGAGAACCGAAAAGCCTAAAAAGCCATATAAGCCTGAAAGATCATCATTTAAATCCATCTTCTCATCTTATGTGTAAAACTTCGGTGGGAGGGGCGCCTGGGTGGCTCAGTGGGTTAAAGCCTCTGCCTTCAGCTCAGGTCATGATCCCAGGGTCCTGGGATCGAGCCCCACATCGGGCTCTCTGCTCAGCAGGGAGCCTGCTTCCCCCTCTCTCTCTGCCTGCCTCTCTGCCTACTTGTGATCTTTGTCTGTCAAATAAATAAATTTTAAAAATCTTAAAAAAAAAAAAAAGCTACAGTAGGAAATTTTCAATAGTGTTTGCTCAAAGATAGACCACAGTACAATCGCAATTTAGTAAAAAGGCCAGGAGAGAATGCATGAAAATGTCAGTAACCATGGGAGGTAAGGTTACAGGTGATTTCTTCTTACCCTTTCATTGCTTTCTGAATTTTCCCACACTCTTCAGTGATCATGTGTTATTCTGATCACCTAGGGAGTGAAGGGAAAGTAAAAATTTTTGTGGTGCATTCGGCTAGGTGTCTGACCCTTGGTTTCCGCTCAGGTCATGGGCTCAGGGTCATGAGACAAGACGCTGCATTGAGCCTGCCTCTCGGCATTCAGCAGAGAGCGTCTGCTGAAGACTCACTCCCTCTGTCCCTGCCCCCCTCTCTAAAATAAATAAGTACATCTTAAAAAATAAAAAAGGAAAGCAAAATGAAAAGGCCACAGTGAGATCGCAGTGAACAACCCCCCCCCCACACTTGCTGCCTTACAGGGGGATTTTGCAGCCGCCGCGGCCAACCTGCAGACCTGCCTGTCGGTGCTGGGCCGGGCCCTGCCCACATCCCGCCTGGACCTGGCCTGCAGCCTCTCCTGGAACGTGATTCGCTACAGCCTACAGAAGCTGCGCCTGGTGCGCTGGCTGTTGAGGAAGGTCTTCCAGCGCCGGCGGGCCGCCCCTCCGGCCACCGCGGCGGGCTTCGAGGACGAAGCGAAGGCCAGCGCCCGGGACGCGGCCCTGGCCTACCACAGGCTGCACCAGCTGCACATCACAGGTGAGGGGCGCTGCCCCTGCCCAGCAGGCCCCCGGGCCGTCTCCCCACCCCGGGCCTGGTTTGCCTGCTCTCTGCCCCGGCCAAAGCCGTTTTCATGCTGCTCTTCTAGAACACCCGGACAGACCGCCCACATCCCTGGCTACAGACATGGCTCGTTACCGTAGCTCATCGGTTTAAGGCACATGCGTTTTCACATTAACCTCTGTACACTTGGGCCGTGTCCTTTACACAGTGGATGGTGTGGCAGAGTTGGCTCTCTTTTTTCCTTAGTGGTACTTAATAGTAGACTTAAAACAGATGTCACCGTAGATTCAGTGAAATGTCATCCATTTCATTCAGCAAACTCCTGCCCTGATAACTGGCAGCCCGGTCTGCAAGTGAGTTCCGATTTTGGGTGGTGGAGGTAGCGGAAGGCCCCGGTTTCAGTTGCAGGGTGGGGGTTACTGTTGAGGGTTTCAGGTAGGACTTTCTGGAAGGTCTCGGCTTTGCATGACAAGATGGTTCTCCAGCCAAGTGGAAGGGGGTGTGCCTTCCAGGCAGCGGGATGACTCTTGGGAAGAAGAGCTTGGTGGGCTTAGAGCCAGCCGGCAAGGGGAGGGGGCGGTGACAGAGCCAGGCAGTGATGACGTCATCAGATTCTGAAGTGAGCAGATTCACTCCGCTGGCAGGTAGAAAGTGGGCGGGCAGCGGATGAAGGCTGGTGTCGTGGAGGCCAGATGGGGGCAGATGCAGCTGGAGACGGGCGGGGGGGGGGGG
>NC_081562.1:6688643-6751672 GCF_022355385.1 Mustela nigripes | reverse complement strand
GCCTTCGGCTCAGGTCATGATCTCAGAGTCCTGGGATCTAGTCCCACGTCGGGCTCTCTGCTCAGCAGAGAGCCTGCTTCCCTCTCTCTCTCTCTCTCTCTGCCTGCCTCTCCATCTACTTGTGATTTCTCTCTGTCAAATAAATAAATAAAATCTTAAAAAAAAAAAAAAAAAAGGTGAGGGGGAAAGGCTGGGCAGCAGTTTTCCAGGGAGAAGGGAGGAATTTGGTTTTGAACACTTGCCTGTGAGAACTGGAGGGAAATGATGCGTGGCAGTGGGCGAGCTGGACCCGTGGCCCGAGAAGGGGGCTTGGTCTTTGACCTTCAGTGAGAATGAAAGCCAACGTTGCTGATGAGAGGCCTTTGGAAGGGGACCCTCAAGGAACCCAGAAAAACATCACATATCATGGGCAGGCCAGGGGCAGGCGTCGGGCGAAGGCTGTCCGGGAGGTTTGGTGCCGGGGACCGAAATCAGGGCTCAGGAAGGGAGGTCGCTACGGGGATAACCGCTGAAGGTCAGAAAGCAGCAGGGGGGCGTGGTAACAGGAAGGTGGTGGACATGCCCCGGGGAGGGAACTTCGGCCCAGAAACGGGGCGCTAGCAGGCCCCAGGCGTGGAGTGAATGGGAGATGAGACCCGTGGGGCCAGCCATGGGGTTTTAACACCTGGGATCACGGTAGAGTTCTGGGAGCGGGTCCTGTCCGCAGACCCGGCTTTGTTCTTCTCTCCCCTCTCAGAGTACGCTCAGGGCATGGCACCAGCTCCCTCCCAGCTCTCTGCTCAGGAGGCTTCATCCTCCCAGCTGTCTTGTTCTGGAGAATTCCACCTGGGGTGTGTCGCTCATTCCCTGCACATTTGCTGAGCGCTCTGTGGGCCTGGCTTTATTCAAGGCATGGAAAGGACAAGTGACTAAAACCTGGTCCTGTCATTGCCCTCCACCTTCCCTCCCCTGAAGAGAGAAAGCCAGATGGTGTCTCCTGGGGGAGAGCGACACCTGATGTCCATGCAGAACAAAGTGTAGGGGCTAACAGAAAGATGGGGGAGGCAGGGTGGCCCTGGATGAAGAATGTAGGGCTGACGAAGTCAGGGCTCGGCCACTGTCTGGACTGTTGACATGGGTCCCCCTGAAGCACAGCCTCCCCGAGCAAAGCTGGCTTGTCCTGGCCCCCGCCCGGCCCTGTAGCAAGGACCAAAGCCAGCAACAGTGTGACAGCCTCATGGCCTTGATGGGCCCTCATTGCGCACACAGGGGCACTTCCGCCCCTGACTTCAGGGTCACACCACGTAACTGCAACCCTCACACAGAGTGTGTAGGAAAACATTCCTAGCCTTCCACGGCTAACCAAGATGTGTCCAACGGCATTGCCATTTTGTTACTTACTCCTCAAAAAGGGATGTATTAGATATTATGCGTTCTTTTACAATGAAAATAAATTCACATCATTTTTTTTTCTTGTTGTTTTTTCAATTTTTACTACCTTTCTCCATGTTTGGAGACGCAAGATGTTTCCCAGAACATGGTTGTGTCTGGAAAGTGTCGCAGTGCTTACCTCTGAGTCCTGTGCAACCACCTGCAAACAGCCGTGGGCCACATGTGAGGCACTTGACATGCATTTCCTCTCGGCCCCAATAGCCTGTGAGGTAGAAAGGAACAGACAGCTCCTCGCTCACAGAGTCTATAGCATCTGAGCCGGGAGCATCTGATGACAGAGTTCAAATACTTTCTCTAGTCCTTGTGCTCTTGCTCTGATTACACTGGAGAACACAGAAAAAAAGCTGGGTTTGGAAGAATCTGTCAACTCAGTGCCTGTTTCTGCCTGCCACAGGGAAGCTTCCTGCAGGGTCTGCCTGCTCTGATGTACACATGGCTTTGTGCGCCGTGAACTTGGCCGAATGCGCAGAAGAGAAAATCCCACCGAGCACGTTGGTTGAGATCCATCTGACGGCCGCTATGGGGCTCAAGACCCGGTGTGGGGGCAAGCTAGGCTTCCTGGCGGTGAGTACCCTGCGGCTCCCTCCTGCAGACCAGTGGGAGGCGCCCCTCCCTGGCCAGGAGCTGAGATGCAGAAACAGGTGTGGGCTCTGCCTTCAGGGGCCGACTACCTAGACGGGTAGATACTGAGTCAGTGGGTCATTTCACAAATATTGAGGCACGAAACAAAGCCGATAACAAGATAACAAAAGCCCTCCTGGCCCTTAATAAGCATAAGCAGGACATTTCAGTGCCTGAAATAAGAGGGATTCAGTGAGACAGTGACCCACATTCTCGGGGGTTAAATATATGACCCTTCTGTTCTTCGAGTGGTCATAAAAATTCTTGAGATATTTATGGTTGTGTCTCCTAGTGTTTTTATTCACACAAAGTGTAGTTAGTGCATATCTTCTGTTACTCTCAGTCCAGAAACGGAAAACAGTGCACGTCTTCAAGGAGTTCAGGTCAGACCCGGGTCAGGAACAGACAGCTGTTATCAGGCGCCAGCATTGTGCCCGGCATGGGGCCAGCCTTGGGAGTTCACAGTCCTTGTTATCAGCTGGTTCCCCACGTCTGCTGACCTCGGGCTTTCTCTTACTCCAGCAGAAAGAGACATTTTGTTCGGTGCCCGCGTTGAGTAAGCTGCTGAGTACATGCGCTGTGTTCAGCAGAGAGCGAGCACATCTCCGTTTGCTGCTGTAGTCGTGGCACTGAGGAGCTGATGAATAGGAATGTGCCCTTTGGGGACACTGAGGTTTCCTAAAGTGTGTCACCCTTGTCTGGGTGATAGAGGACACAGGAAAGCCCCATGTACTTTCTGTGTCTCAACCCTATTTCAGCGACCTTAGATAAGACGTTCATTCAGGGGGCGCCTGGGTGGCTCTGGGTCAAGCCTCTGCCTTCGGCTCAGGTCGTGGTTTCGTGGTCCTGGGATGAAGCCCCACATCGGGCACTCTGCTCAGTGGGGAGACTGCTTCTCTCTCTCCCTCTGCCTGCCTCTCTTTCTACTTGTGATCTCTGTCTCTGTCAAATAAATAAATAAGGGCGCCTGGGTGGCTCAGTGGGTTAAGCCACTGCCTTCGGCTCAGGTCATGATCTCAGGGTCCTGGGATCAAGTCCCACATCGGGCTCTCTGCTCAGCAGGAAGCCTGCTTCCTCCTCTCTCTCTCTGCCTGCCTCTCTGCCTACTTGTGATCTCTCTCTGTCAAATAAATAAATAAAATCTTAAAAAATAAATAAATAAATAAATAAATAAATAAATAAATAAATAAAATCTTTTAAAAAAGAAGAAGTAGAACTTCCCATTACCCCCAGAAGCTTTTGCAGGCTTTTACTCACACTGCCCCCTACAAAGGTAACCATTATTCTGAATTCTGGCACCATAAGTTAATCTGCCTCTTATTTGTTTTTTCTGTAAACTTTTTATTGAAGTATAGTATGTGCGGAGAAAAGTACACAAATCATAAATAACAGTTCAGTGACTTCAGAGAGCAAATACACTCACACAGCCAGCAGACAGATCGAGAACAGAGCATGACCAGGACCCCAGAAGCATCTCTTGCAGTCAGCAAACTCCCCCTACCTACCCCCAAGGCCTCCAGCCACAGTAGCCACCATCCTGGTCACTAGGTGTTTGTGTCTGTTGGGACTTTATGAAAGGAGAGTCGAACAGTAGGTACTGTGTGTGTCCAGCTGCTTTTGTGCAGGGTTGTGAGCAAGATTGGTTTGTCTTGCTGCACACAGTGAGATCGTCCATCCTATGGTGAGACCTAGAGATGGACTTTTTTGAGTTTCCTGTTCGTGGTTATCATGAACAGTGCTGCTGTGAACGTCACTGTCCATCCTGTGGTGAGTGTGTGATTGCATTTGTAGGGACGGTGCCGCCAGGTCAGCGGCTCCAGTGGTGTTCAGCTTTAGTAGACCGTGCCCAGCAGTTTTCCTGAGCAGCTGCACCGGTTTCCACTCCATTAGCAGTGTAGGAAAGAGAGTTCCGGTCCTGCCTCCTCGCCAAACACGTGATCCCATCATTCGTGGCCCTTCTGATATCTCTGGTATCTCATAGTTTTCATTTGTAATTTCCAGGGAATTAACAAGGTTGAGTACCTTTTTGTTGGCCATTTGGATAATCTCTATTGTGAAAACCACGTTCAAGTCTTATACCTGTTTATTTGCAATGTCTGTCTTTTTTTTTTTTTTTAAAGATTTTATTTATTTATTTGACAGAGATCACAAGTAGGCAGAGAGGCAGTCAGAGAGAGGAGGAAGCAGGCTCCCTGCTAAGCAGAGAGCCCGATGCGGGGCTCAATCCCAGGACCCTGGGATCATGACCTGAGCTGAAGGCAGAGGCTTTAACCCACTGAGCCACCCAGGCACCCAGCAATCTTACTGTTATTATTATTTTAAAGGTTTTATTTATTTATTTGACAGAGATCACAAGTAGGCAGAGAGGCAGGCAGAGAAATAGGAAGGGAAGCAGGCTCCCTGCTAATCAGAGACCCTGATGCAGGGCTCGATCCCAGGATGCTGGGATCATGACCTGAGCCGAAGGCAGAGGCTTTAACCCACTGAGCCACCCAGACACCCGTGTCTTCTTTTTATTGATTGAAGTTCTTTATTCTGACTTTGATCCTTTGTGGGATATGCTTTTTGCATGTATCTCCTTCTATGGCTTGCCCGGTCTCTCTCTTTTAAAGATTTATTTATTTTAAGACTAACTTACTTATTTGAGAGAGGGGGAGCACAAGCAGCAGGAGGGGCAGAGGGGGAGAGAGAATCTCAAGCAGACTCTGTGCTGAGATCATGACCTCAGCCAAAACCAAGAGTCAGATGCTTAACCCACTGAGCCACCCAGGCGCCCCTATTTCTTTCTTTTAGAAAGAGAGTGTATGGATTGGGGGCCGGGGAGAATCTCAAGCAGACTCCATGCTGAGCACAGACTGAGCTCAGTTTCAGAACCCGAGACAGAGCCAAGAGTCAGACCCTCAGCTGACTGAGCCGCACAGGGGCCCCACCTAGTCTCTCTCTTCCCGGTGTCAGTTGATGAGCACAAGTTCTTAATATTCACGAAATCAGACGATTAGTCTTTTCCATTACAGTTAGTGACTTTACGTCCTGTGCAGTGAATCTTTGCCCTGTCTCAGTCGTAAAGACGCTCTACTGTATTTATTTCCAGACCCAAGCCCAAATCCACCTGGAGTTGACTTTTTTGTGTGAGGTGGAGATGTAAGATCTACTTTATTTTTCCATATGCAAATCTCCCTGCCCCCAGACTCTGTTATTAAAATGACTGTCCTTGGGACACCTGGGTGGCTCAGTCGGTTAAGCCACTGCCTTCGGCTCAGGTCGTGATCCCAGGATCTTTGGATCAAGTCCCGCATCAGGCTCTTTGTCCAGCAGGGAGCCTGCTTCTCTCTCTGCCTCTGCCTGCAACTCTGCCTGCTTGTGCTCTCTCTCTCTGACAAATAAATAAATAAAATCTTAAAAAATAAATAAATAAAATGACTGTTCCTGCCCCACAGCACCAAGTGGCACTTCTGTCATAAATCAAGTGCCCATGTATAACGAGTCTGCTTCTGGATGCTCCAGTATGTTCCATTATGCCAACACCACATTCCCCTAGTGGCTGAATCTCAGCCCTCTGGCTTTAGTGACTAGGTTTTGCTCTTTTACCTTTCCGTGTAAATGTTGGGATCGTCGTATCATCCCAGAAGCCCCACTGGGGTTTTGATTGTCCTTACTGCCAAGACGAAGCTGCGCTTCTGAGGGACTCAGCCCACTTGAGGAGGGTGTGTGCGTGGCAGCCGAGGATCAGAAAGATGGCGCCCTTGAAACTGCCCCTACTGGGGCACCTAGGTGGCTTAGTCAGTTAAGCAGCTGCCTTTGGCTCCAGTCATGATCCCAGAGTCCCAGGATCGAGGCCCGCACCGGGCTTCCTGCACACTGGTGAGTCTGCTTTCCCTGTTCTGCCACTTGCTTTTTTCCAAGCAAGCAGTGAGTCTTGGGCCTTTGTCTTTGTGGCCTCCTTACTCCACGGAGGCTCCTGCACCGCAGCATGGTTGCTGGGGGGCATCTGGTTGCTTCCCATATTTGCAGTTACGGTGCTACGGGCCATGTCCCCTCACACTGTCCTCACCTGCTTGTCCAAGTCTCTCCTGAGGTGAAATCTCTAGAAGTGGTGGTGTGTGCTCTGAGGGCATTAATGTCTGGAACACCATCAGTATGGCCAGAGTTGGGTTTTCAGTAAGGCTGAGCCTAGGAGAGGAACTGATTTCTAGGAAAGGAACCACCCCTTTCATGGATTGGCATCTCTTGAGAGGGGCCAGACTCAGAGACAGTCCTTCCCTGAAGGGGGTGGGGGAAGCAGGCTTCCCGCTGGCAGAGAGCCCGATGCGAGACTCCATCCCAGGACCCTGAGACCGTGACCCGAGTCGGAGGCAGAAACTTAACCCACTGAGCCACCCAGGCGCCCCAGTCAAATATATTTAGCTGGCAAATGAGTCGGGCTTTGAGAGCAAGCAGAGGGCTGGCCTCTGAAAATGATTTAGACCAGAGATTTCTAATCTTTCTCACTTCACGGCACCCTTTGAGTCTCAGTAATTTTTTCATGGTTGCCCTGGGCTAAAAGAAATACCTAACAGTTCTGTTTATTAATTAGGTACAGACATCTTAATACACATTTATGTCTTAACAGTTTAGTAGTTATTGAAGAAATAGACACAAAGTTGAAAGAAGAAATAGTATTTTTTTTTCTTGATAACTAATATTACTGATCACTGGGGTACATGGACCTGTTGGGTGTCACATACCTTCTCAGACTTTGAAAGCAGAATAATACCACCACCAACTTCTGATTTTCAGACAGTGCTTCCTTTTATTTATTTATTTATTCAAAGATTATTTACTTATTTATTAGAGCAAGCGAGTGAGTGAGCAGAAAGTACAGAGGGAGAGGGAGAAGCAGACTCCCACTGAGCAGAGAGCCCGACGTGGGGCTCCATCCCAGATCTCTGGGATCATGACCTGAGCCGAAGGCAGATGCTTAACTGACTGAGCCACTCAGGCGCCCCCAGTGCTTGCTTTTTATTACAATAGCCTTTTAAAACTCAGCTTCATGAAGATACGACATCCAAAGGGAGATCGTGCAGTCTCACATCGAGACTTCAAACTACCACTTCGTAGTTCACGTGGCGTCGGACTCGTGTTGGGCGTGGCTGTATTTACTTCAGAAATATGAACTTTCCGGGGTGCCCCTGCACGTTCCCTGGGTGCTTTGGGGTGCCTCGGCACACAGTTTGGGAACTATGGGGTGAGCCTGGTGTGGGAGGGACACTGTGGAACTGGGCCTGGCCAGGAACTGCAGGGTGGCTCTCAGGATCTGAGCAGTTCTGAGTCTCCTGCCACAGCTGCTTGGTTTGGCGGTTAGCAAATGAGTTAGAGGGGACCGGGCTCCTAGGCCGCAGCCAGGGGAGATTCTGTCTGTAAAATTTAGGGAGATTATCGTAGGGTGATAATGCCAGGAAAATTAAAAGAGCAACAGAAATCATTCTTTCAGTTTGCCTCCTAGAAATTATACTGTGGATGATTGTACCCCAGGATTTATATGTCTTATTAATACAAACCGCTAAACTCCAGCTCACACACACACACACACACTGAGATGTCTTAGAACTGAGGTTTTTCTGCAGTATTAAGCTTACAAATATATTCTAACTTAATGATTTTCTAAGTCATTCTTTGGGTTCCTTTTGCAAAACCGCCTAACGAGGCTTTGTTTTTGCTTTTCTTGCTGATATTGAGATTTTCTGAGGGACCGGTTGTTTTTTATTGTTATTTTGTTTTTAAAAAGATTGTATTTATTCATTTGTGAGAGAGAGAGAGAGGGAGCATGAGCGGGGGGAGTGGGAGAGGAAGAAGCAGACTCCCCGCTGAGCAGGGAGCCTGATGCAGCACTCGATCCCAGGACCCCCGATCATGACCTGAGCCAAAGGTAGACACTTAACCGACTGAGCCATCCAGGCACCCCGGGACCAGTCGTTCTCAGTTTCCCCTGGAGTGGCACTCCCTTGCTGTGCTCCCTTGCTGATGAAGCAGCCCGGAGAAGCTTCTCTGACTTCAGACACCTTGGGATTGCCAGTGCCCCACGCCCAAACTCTTGGCCCATTCAGGCTCCTCCACTGCAGTTACAGGCTCAGATTCTGCAGCGCTTTGTTGAGGGTCAGGTGAAGGTCATGGGGTTCCTCTGCATTTGTTCTCCTGTATCCCGTCTCGAATATAGCGGTCAGCAAAGAGGAGGGAAGGTCATGAGTGCTGCTGGCCCCGCGATTAGAGACTCCGGAGAAGTGCTGTGATTGTGTTGGGGGATCTCTGTAGGGCAGTTGGGCCAGGCCATCCAGGCCATTTTCTCTCCGATTCAGGCAGCACGCTCCAGATGCACCCTCCACCGCCCCCATGAGAGTCTGTCATCTCGGTCTGTGTTTCCCGAGTAGCACTTCGGTGGTGCTATTTCTGACCCTGGCATTCAAGTCGTCTGAAGCCGTTACATTAGCTGAGGGCTGCTTAGAGCCCAGTAAAGGTCAGAACCATCAGACTGAACCAGACAGGGAGGCGCTGCCCTCCTTGTGGAGGCATGGGTGGAAGTGTGAAGGTTAAGTCCGCGAGCCTGTCCCAGTGGCCCCTCGGGGTTTCCTGAGCTCTGGGTCTTGTGCGTCTCCCTCGGCCCCGTCCTTCTCGGCTCAGCTTCTCGTCCACATTAGCCCGCACTGAGTGGGCCTGTGGGTTGGAAATCGTGGTTTTTAGAGTAAAAATACCATCTCTCACTAAATGACGGAATTTCTGAAAACATGGCGGGACGCACTCCTGCAGCTCTTCCTGGAGGCCTGGAGTGATGAGACCCCGCAGGCGGGGGGCCTGGGAGACGAGGGCGCTGGCTTCGAAGGGCCCAGCAGAGCGGCTCTCGGAGTCTCGCCCAGTCTTCGCTCACAGGCTGGTGGTGTTCCCGTCAGGGGATCCTCTAGGCCTGGTGCCGCAGTCTCTTTAGGGGACTAGATAAAGCCCTTGCAAAGCCAGCTTTGGGGGGAAGGACAGCAGCCGTAGACACGCGTGCCTGCGTGGATCCTTGGTTGAGCCTGGGTGCTACCCCGTCATTCTAGTGTTTTCCAGCGTTGACAGTGACAAAAATAACAGTTCCTAGCTGCTTGCTATGTGCCTTTTCTCCACTCTTAATACTTAGAGGTTAAAGAGATGAAAAACCAGTCAAAGCAGAATACTCTTTTGCCTCAAAATATTCTTAAGGATAATTAAAATGTCGGATCAGGAAAAGTCCCAGGATCTGGTGGTTGGCAGGGGTGGGGGGGTTGCTGGCTTGGTCCTGCGAGGCCCTCACAGGGCTGAGGGTGGACACGCAGCTGCAGAGCCTCCATGACCTCTCCTCTGCGAACTTCCCCTCCTCACCTCTGCAGGCTGAACACCAGCAGGGCCAGAGGGAGATTGCACGAGGGTGAGGCCAACCGAGCAGGGCAGGGTGCAACAGGGGCTTCCCACGTGCCCTGAAACCTTGCCCCCAGCTCTTGCCAGTCACCAAGTCGAACTGGCTCCCCCAGAGCCACTTGCCCTGGTTTTGGTGGCGTTTACTTCCATGGAGGTGAGGGGCCTGGCACCCCTGCTCGTCGTTCCCCAGCCTGCCTCCACCACGGTGGTACTTTCCGATGGCCCCATGGTGGCTGCAGCTGGCATTCTGCCACCCTGGAATCACCCCTGGTCCTTGTTCTTCTGCAGAGCTACTTCCTTAGTAGAGCCCAGAGCCTGTGTGGCCCGGAGCGCAGCGCAGTCCCCGACTCACTGCGCTGGCTGTGTCACCCCCTGGGCCAGAAGTTTTTCATGGAGCGGAGCTGGTCGGTGAAGTCGGCTGCCAAGGAGAGCCTCTACTGTGCTCAGAGGAACCCAGGTGAGCATTTGGCAGCCATCGGGGATTGGAGAAAAGCCACGAGAGCCTCCAGGACTTCAGGGGGACCGTGCTCCAAACACACGGGGACGCAGGTGGTCTCAGTCTCGTTCTCAAAGCTCAGGGACGTCACAAACCTGGCTGGCCGCTGAGCTAGGTTTGCAGCTCGCCTCTCTCTGACATTCAGAGCCCGTGGCCCTTACCTCCATCACATTGTTCTGGGTTCTTTGGAGACCCAAAGGATGAGTGGAGCTGCTGTTCACTGGCCCCAGCCCCCCAGTCCCCCTGGAAAGCAGTCGTATACGGAGCAGTTCGAAAACAGTAGGCGACGGGCAGTCATCAAGTGCTCAGAGTGTTGGCGGGGACAGGCCCCCAGGCATGGAGATGCTGGCTTGCTGTCCCTGGTGTCTGACAGTGATTGGAGGCGACTTGTCCCACTCTCAGACTTGAGCGGCCAATGGCTTTCTGCTCCCTGCGTGCTCTCCCCTCTCTAAAGTGGGTGCATGCGGAGAGTGGGGCGTGTTCTGCAGATAAATGTCCCGGGCACGAGCTTCCACTATCTTTTTTTCAAAAATAATCACTTATGGGGCGCCTGGGTGGCTCAGTGGTTAAGCCGCTGCCTTCAGCTCAGGTCATGATCTCAGGGTCCTGGGATCGAGTCCCGCATCGGGCTCTCTGCTCAGCGGGGAGCCTGCTTCCTCCTCTCTCTCTCTCTGCCTGCCTCTCTACCTACTTGTGATTTCTCTCTGTCAAATAAATAAATAAAGTCTTTAAAAAAAAAAAATAATAATCACTTATGGCTTAAGTGTAACGATGGTGCGCAACACCAAAAAGAAAGGATAAAAGTTAAAGTCATCCTGAATCTCAGCTCCATCCCCACAGTCTGCGTTGTCTACACTGCAGACTTCCATAGGCTTTCTCACCTCGTGGGGGCTCCATTTCTAGGTCCTATTGCCCAGAATGTGTTCCCCATCCTTGTCAGGTGGCAGCCCCCACCCCTGCATGGGACAGGAGGGAAGGGGCCGCTGCCACCCTGCTTCGGGCCTGCCAGTTGGGAACTTGGCCGTGACAGCTGTTGCAAGCAATATGAGGCCACTTGTTTAATCAGCGCAGCCAGACCATCATTGGCCACAAAGTTCTGGAAAACAAGAGCATGTCATGTCAAGGCGGCGGCCACCACTTTGTTGTCCTCTGCTGACTGTCCACCTTCCCGTTTCTGTTTCCTGCTGAGGCTTGTTGCCCCAACCTTGAATGGAAGTCGAGCACTGCCAGGAGACACAGCACTGCCCTACCTCACGTCCCCCTACCTTCCAGCTATTGAATAGGGCGCTTTGGGGCTTTGCTGGAGAAGGGGGTTCAGTTCCCATTCAGACAGGAGAGCTGTTTCTGGGCTTCCTCTGCCCATCCTCTGTGTTCTCAGCAAAGCCAGAATGGCCTTATGAGAACACCCTCTGACCCTTTTGGCCTTTCTCCTCTTTTTCAGCGGACCCCATTGCCCAGGTCCACCAGGCGTTCTGCAGGAACCTGCTGGAGCGAGCTGTGGAGTCGCTGGTGAAGCCTCAGGCCAAGAAGAAGGCTGGAGACCAGGACGAAGAAAGCTGGTAATGCCCCCAGGACGGGCCCCTGCCTCGGGCATCCGCGAGGCCCACACTCCTGGCAGGAAACAAGCCCCAGTGTAGGGTCTGCGGGGCAGTCAAATGAGTCCTTGGTGTTTATTTCCCAAACCTGGCAGCCCCACGAGAGTCCCGTGGGAGCTCTGGCCTGACCTCTTTACCCTTTACCCCCAGACTGAGCATGCGATATTTGACGAGGTTGCTGTGCTTTTTGGGGTGGGGAGGGATGCCCTGTCAGAGACCTAGGAACGGAATGTGGGGCGCCGAGCCGAAGGCAGACGTCTGGGGATGTGTGCCGAGCAATTTCTTATTCCTACAGAGCAGTGGGGCGCTGTCTTGTCTCCTCAGAGTAAGACCTGCAGAGCAGACAGGTGTCCAAGTCACTGTCCCGCAGAGCCCAGGCCCCAGCTGGAGTGTACCCGAGCGGGGAAGGGAGGCCAGTCCTGCCCCATGACATCAACATCATCGATGACTAGTGGGAGGAAAGGACTTGGGAACTAGGCCTTCAGGGGAGGAGTCCGGTTTTGCTGGACAAGGAATGAAAGGGAATGGCTAGATCATCAGGAGCCGCCCAGGGACACATGAGGAAGGCAGGCCTGTGGAGACTGGGAATGGCGTTGGGGGCGGGGCTCAGGGTGTGCCTGGTGCGATGCGGGAGAAGGGACCAGAACCAGAATGGTCACTGGGTCTTGGAACTGGAACCTGGAAGCCAGGCATGAGGGAGGGCCGTCTGTCCATTCTGATGTACACTGGGACTGTTTCTTTTCTTTCTAGTGAATTTTCTAATGCTCTGGAGTACCTGAAATTACTTAATTCTTTTGTGGACTCCGTGGGGATTGTGACCCCGCCCTTCTCCAGCAGCTCCGTGCTCAAGTCAGCCCTTGGTAAGCGTCCGCAGGTCAGCTCTGCAGGCCTCGTGTTGCCAGATTCCCTCCTTCCCGGGACCGTTGGTCCCAGGGGCTCTGGGGCAGCTACGAGTGTGTGCTGGAGAATCTTCTCTTTCTGAGGCGTGTGTCTGTGACTCGCACGTAGCCCCAGCTCATAGGTGCCCCCAGCTGGGTGGCACTGTGAGGACAGGAAGTCCTGATTCTGGAAGTGGGATGACGAGCAGTGGGATATCTTTCCTGGGCCCCGGCCGAGTGGGGCAGGAGCTTTCCCCAACACCCAGACTGAGCAGCAATGATCCAGACGCCGGGGCCTGGTGGTGGCTCACTCTTGGATGGCCAGGGGCCCCAAGGCTGCTTTTGGGTCTGACACACTCTGCTGTAGAGACTTTCATCCGGGCAGCTGCCCATTGGTCGAGCCAGTGCAGCCTGCTGACTGAACTGGCACCAGGACATTCTTTGCTTCTGTCCGTAGACTGCTGTCAGGATGATGGCGTGGCAGGTGTTTCTGATGCTGCTGGGGGAGGGGGCTGCCAGACTCTCTGCTGGCCATTCTCCCTGGGGAGGAAAGATTCCAGAAAAGCAACTGCCCCTGGTCCCTGACCCCTGACCCTGTGGACTGTCTTAAGTAAAGCACAGGCTCTTCCGCCTTTTATCTTGCGCTCTGCTCCCCAACCCCCCACCCGACATGGCGAGACCACCGGCAGCAGAGAAAACTTGAGTCTATGAGAGGAAAAGACTAAAGATTCTAACAAGAGCCTTTTATTGCGAACATTTGGGAAGCCCCATTTTTCATGACTGTTGGAGAAGATTCAGGTTGTTTCCAGCATTTTTCTTAAAAACTGTACTACATGGGGCGCCCAGGTGGCTCAGCCGGTTGAGCATCCAACTCTGGATTTTGGCTCAGGTCATGATTGCAGGGGCTGAGCTCGCTCCGCAGGCGTCTGCGTCAGATTCACCCTCTGCCCCTGCTCTCTGCTCGCGCACTTGCTCTCTCTCTGTCTCTCTCTCTCTCTCTCTTTCACTCTCAAATAAGTAAATCTTTCTAAAAAATTACACTACAGTGCACACCTTTGTTATTCTTTTTTTTTTTTTTTTTTTTGCCCTCTATCTGGGGCCAGTTTTTTTGTGACAGGTTGCCCAGAATGGGATTACTACCTTATTAGGAGTGAACATCTTTAAGGCACTTGATACAGGTTGCCAGACATTTTCCAAAAGATAGTGTTGGCTCATGTCCCACCAGAACTGTATAAGGGGACAATCCAAAGGTCCCCAGCCCACGGCCAGAAGGTAACGGCTTGTGCTCACAGGAACTAGGTGCCAGCAGCCAGGCTGAGCGCCGTCGGTCTGTGGATGCTGGAGTCACGTTTGGTTCTCTTCCCTTCTAGGTCCAGATGTCATCTGTCGGTGGTGGACGTCTGCCATCACGGTGGCCATCAGCTGGCTCCAGGGAGACGACGCGGCTGTACGAACTCATTTTACTGAAGTAGAGCGTGTCCCCAAAGCCCTGGAAGTGACAGAGTGCGTAAGCCCCCTTGACCGGTTACTTGCTTCTGCCCGGGGCACTCCCCGAGGCCCGCGTGCCAGGCTCACTGCTCCGTGTCAGCGGGAGCGAGCAGGTCTGAGTGGTCATTTGAGTGGTCACCGGGGTGAACGGTCAGGCAGCCGGGGGACTGCGTGGTAGATGGGGAGAGAGAGCGAGAGGCGGGAGAGGGCGGCATGGAGAAACCTTGCTCGGCAAGCGCCCAGTCTGTGCCGTGTTGTCCCGGCGGCTGTCCGCGGACTCCCGGCGCCATCTGCCCCAGCCCCTGCGGAGCCACAGGCTGCAGGGAGAGCAGCGCGGCTGCTGGCGTCTTCGGAAGCTGCTGGTGAAGCCAGGCCGTGTGATGATGGCTCAGGGCTCGGCAGGGCTCGAGAATCCTCTCGTGGGCTAGTGTGGTATCGTTTCCTTCCAGCCGTCTCTTAGCCCTGCGTCAGCTCTGTCACTCAGAGGGCCCTGGGCCTGTAGCACGAGCATAACTAGAGAAGCTTTTGACCTTCCTGTTGGGGGACTCAGCGCCTGCCTCTTGGGGGGGGCATTTGGCCCATAGTGACGCTCGACCCTGCCCGCCGACACTCTGGCTGTTGCTGGCTCCGCGTCCCTAACATCTTCTGCAACTCCGGAGAAGTAGTAAATTGCTCCAAGACAGAAAAGCCCCATCAGGTCTGGTCCTCAGAGCCAGGGCTAAAACATTTCCTGTCAAGCAGACCAGGAACCAGGAGAGCAGGAAGGAGCCGAGAAAAGTAGGTCTAGGCAGGTTCTCTGAGGTAGGTCTGATACCCCATTTCATTCAGGAAACCTGTTTTTTAAGCACCTGAGCAGTCTGCACCCGCCTGGCGCTCTGCCCTGCAGGTGTGCCCTCCCAGCCAGGGTGGCTGAGGACACGGCAGGTCCGCCGTCCGGGGGCCCCGCGTGTAAGCAGCAGAGCCCTGGCATCCGCTCAGACCGTCCGTAGACACTCCTCCCCCTGAATTCAGTCCCTCTGGGGTCCCTCTTCACTGATGATGATGTTCTGGGGCCCCTTTGCAGCCCCAGCCTCTCCAGCCTCAACCCGATCTGCTCTGTGAAAAGAAGCTACATGCCCCGAGAGAGCTGAACACCCAGCTTCTGAGGGAATGGCCCCTCAGAGGGGAGCTGCATATAATAGAGTCCATACATCATGCCACCACAGGTGGCAGCAAATGGGATTATGGCCACTTTACAGATGAGGAAACTGAGGCACAGATGGTTTGTCAGGTGCTCTTTAGTGGCGTTCCCGGTGGGTGAGCCTGGGTCTCCGATTCTTTCCGAGCCGACACACGCCCTGTTCCCAGGTCTCCCTCCCCTTTCCTGGTTCCATTGTTTATTGTGTAGATGCTTAACTGAGGGCCCTCTTGGTGGCAGTGCGTTCTAGGCTCTGAGAGGCAGCAGGGAACAAGAGAACCAGTTGTGGCCACAAGCAGGCAATAGTGGCCAGGCCTGCACGGCCACTTCTGTGGGCAGTTGGCGCGACTGCCTTCACCAGGCCAGTTGTGGCTTCTGGGAAGCGGCCAGCATGTCTCTTCACCCAGAGGGGTTTTGGGCCAGAGGGAGGGAGGCCCGCCTCCCGCAGGTTGGTGTTAGGTGGGTACAAAGGGCCCGACCCCGTGGGCGGTCAGAGGAGGCTGGGAGAGGGCAGGACAGGAGGAGACAGCCCAGGGGCCACAGAGGATGGACTAAGTCTCAGGAGACAAGTTGGTAGAAGGGGCGCTCCCCTGCGTCCCGGTCGGCAGAGGCACAGAAGTAGGAAAGGAAAAGGCGGTGGGCCCCGGGTGCCGCCGGGAGCAGTCGGAAGCAGGTGGGGCCCGGAGCATGGCTTGGCTGAGCGGGGCCTGCCCTCTCTCTGCTCCCTGTTTCCTTTCCACTGTCATGCTGGCCCCTGGATATTCTCCCGTCCATCAGAGACTCAGGGCCTTTGCACGTGTTGCTTCTCTGCCTGGAATCCTCTCTAGAAACCCACACAGCTCACTCCTATGTTTCCTCGGGTCTCTGCTAAAATGCCCCTTTCCCAGAGAGGACATCCTTGACCACCCCCCTCACAGGATGCTGCCTTCTTCCTCTGCTTGGCTTTCCTTCCTGGCACATCTGCCGCCTGTGCTTGCCTCTTCCGTGGTCAGTGCATGTTCTCTCTGACTCGTCTAGAAAGTGAGCGCCCGCAGGCAGGTGCTCGGCTTGCTCATGGCTGCGTCGCCAGGCCTGGGGCTCTGCCGCCCCATCCCTAATGGAGGAGATGCTGTGGGGGTGGGGAGCTCCTCCACCCCCATTCAGGGCCGGCATTTCGGATCTGGAGCCATTGTGGCAGCACAGGCCCCGCCTCCTGGTGCCCCGGTGATGCCCACTGACCTCCCGCCCCTCCCCTTGCTTTCCGTGCCCAGGAGCCCTCTGGTGAAGGCCGTCTTGCACACCTGCAGAGCCATGCACACCTCACTCTCTGGGAAGGCAGATGGGTCTCAGAGTGCCTTCTGTCACTGCGAGCGGGCCAGCGGCCACCTCTGGAGCAGCCTCAACGTGAGCGGGGCCACCGGCGACCTCCCCCTCAACCACGTGAGTGGGGGTTTGTCTGGCCCCTCAGGGAGGTGGGCGGCTGTGGCGGGGAGGGACGCACTGGCCCACCGAGTTCACGCGGCCCGTGGGGCCATCCAAAAGACAAACCAGGCCAGCAGGTGCTTGTCCCACAGGCATCGCCTCTGGGCCCAGTCAGGGTCCCTTGTCAGCCTTCAGGGAAGCGTGTCTCCGCCTGCGCTTCGGCTGGGTTCCCTGAGTCCCAGACCCTGCCGGCCAGGGCTCTGCGCTTCCCCTGGGCAGCTGGCGCAGGGTGCCCAGGTCGGCCTTCGAGGGGCTGCCCACCCGTGCCTGCACACAGCCCCGACCCGCCGACCGCCCCGGGCACCTCCGCGGCCCCACGTACGCTTCCGAGCGGGCAGCTGCGGTGCATTGTAGTTGCATTGCATGTTCCGGCCGTACCCGTGCAATGTTTCCACAGTGCATCCCAGAGGCCTGCCTGGCCCTCGGGACGCTGCCTGCCCGTGCCCCCTCCCAGGGCCCCTGCTGTCCCTGCGGGATTGCCCGTCCCACCGGAGGGGCGGGGAGGGGAAGGGAGGGGGGCCCCACAATGAGAAGTGAAGCGTCGTCTGCTCCCTTAGAAGCCTGGTTTCCACTGCACAAAGGGAGGGATGAGCTGTGGCCTGGAGCGTTCGGCTCTGAGACCCTCACTGAGGCTTGGTCCCCAGCAGCTGGCCGGTGGCCTCCGGTACTGAGGCAAGCCCAGGAAGCGTGCGGCCCTGCAGGACGGGCAGGGTGCAGAGAGGGCCCAAGAGCAGAGCCCACGGGGGAGCCACCGCTCACTTTGTGCCCCTCCTCCATGGTCTCCGGTGGAGTTCGTCGTCGTGAGAGAAGCAGATGGTCTCAGCTGGGTTTGGGGAACAGGAGAGAGGCCGTGGCGCCTTCGGGGCTGGGGTGCCTCGGTGGTAGTTCTCTGGGAGAATGGGCCGAGAAGGAGGAGATGCCGTGGAGCCTGGCATCTCTCAAAGGACAGAATCCAGCCCCAGGCTGCTCCCCGTCCACAGGTGCTCCCCCTGACGCTCGCGCCTTAGAAATGTCAGGTTCTGTTTGAAGAGGAAGGCTTCCTCCGTGTCCCCGGCGGCTGTTGGCAGCCAGAAAACACTGTGGCAAAGGGTCAGGACACAGAGCAGGCGCAAGGCAGAATCCAGGGTGGGTCCAGTGCCCTGGCGAAGGAGCGAGAAGGGGAACATCCTGGGGGTGTCCGTCTGAACCGGAGGACCGCGTGTGACCCTGCTCAGAAAGGACTGGGCTGTCTCCTCACTGTCACTGCTCTCTTGTGCTGATGGGAGCCAGGCAGGTGGCCCAGCCTCGTGGGTGTCGTGCAGACGGCAGTACATGAGGCCCCACTTGTGCGGAGTCCGTGCACCAGCGGCTGGCGTTGACCGTGCCTCCCAAGGCCGGGCATGGGACACACACACACACACACACACAGTGCTCTCATACAACACAAACAGCCTTAGGTGCCCACTTCGCGGATGAGGAGACTGAGGCTGGGAGGTTCAGTCGTGTGCTAGTCGGTGGCAAAACCACAGTAGGTTTAGGTTTGTGGGTCTAAACCCCGGCGTTCAGCTGCTCCGTGGTTCTGCCTTCTCGCACGCCTGTGTCCCCAGCCCCAGGGACCACCTAGGCTGAGCCTTGGCTGCCTTGATGGGGGCCTCTCCTCTCCTTCCTCCATCTCCTGGCCATCCTTCCGCCTGGCCAGGCCGCCTGCAGGGGGTTCCTGTGGTGTGGGAGGAACCTGTGCCTCCCTTCCTGCCCCTGCCATGTGTGTCCCTGACACACAAGCTAGCCCCTGCCTGGGCCTCCCTTCCCCACCTGCGGCCACAGAGAGGACCAGATGCCGGGAACACGAGCTCACCCTTGAGCTGCTCTCTTGTTCCCTGTGGCGTGTCTTCCAGGCCGCTGCCCCCCTGGGACCCTCCACTCCTCTAGGCGCTACTCAGTGTGGGGCTGAGGAGCCGCCTGATCCACACGGGGATAGCTGTCCCCTCAGCAGGCCCGTCACCTGTCTCCTCCCTCGGGGCTCACTCCACAGGTGGTCCAGCTGCTGACCTGTGACCTGCTGCTGTCGCTGAGGACGGCTCTCTGGCAGAAGCAGGCGGGAGCCAGCCAGGCCCTGGGCGAGACATACCACGCGTCGGGGGCTGAACTGGCCGGTTTCCAGCGGGACCTGGGCAGCCTGCGCCGGCTGGCTCATGGCTTCCGCCCAGCCTACCGCAAGGTGAGGCCAGGGTGCCCGGCAGGGGCGGGCGGGGGTGGGGGGCCTGGAACCCGGTGGGGCGCCAGGGTGGGGTTGCGGAGTTGGTCAACTCTGAGGTCTGCCGGCTCGCCTGTCAAGCGCCAGACCTGGGGCCGGGGACCCCCTGCTCCTGCCTGTGTTAGGTGAGTCCCTGCTGGGCACCCGGCCCTTGGGCATGGCGGCGGTGAGCGGCCCGTTGGTCGCGGGCGGAGGCCGGCGCAGAGCGCCTCTCACCCACCCAGTGCGAGGACGGGAGGACCCCCTGGCCCTGGGATGGCTGGGGGACACGGAGAGAGCTCTACTCTGGTTTTTCTCACTGGGGTCAGAGTGACCGAATCTCCCTAGAACTTCATTTAATTGATTTTCGGAGCCCCTGGGGGCTTTGGTTCTGCTGCCTGACTGCACGGAAGATCCCTTGCTGACGCCGCGGGATCTGAGGAGGCTCCGAGGGCAGTCGTATTAATTGGGCTTATTGGACCCAAATAACTTTCTTGTTTTATTTTTATTGCTAATTAGAGTAATGTACTCAACATATTTTTGCCTGAATTACTTTCTAAAAACTCAAATTTGAGAAGGCCAGAAGTGTCCGTGAGGGGGGAAGGGCACGAAAAAGCCAGGCTGCCTTCCCCTGGGCCCTCACGGGTCACACTGTGACTCCTCCTGCATGCGGTGAGCCAGGATGGCCAGTGGACAAAACCCATTGATCACCGGTGACCCACCCTCCAGCGGGGAAAAGAGGACGTGTGCCACCAGCGTTCGGGGCCCCTTGGTCTGCTCGGGGCCTGGCTGGCATCAAAGGCCTCGTCGTGAAGCACCATTTCCATCCTGCCCCCACACTGCTGACACTCCTTAGTGGTCCCCTTTCCCTGTGGCCTCCCGTGGCCTTCCTGGGTGGCACTCAAGACCCTCCCCATGATGGAGATACAGAGTATAAAGGAGCCTTGAGATCCCAAAAAATTATAGGCCTAGGCCTTGCCTCCCATTCCCCAGTGACTCGAATTTACAGAAGAGCAGCACTTCGTGGCCTCTATTTTTGAAGAAACTGAGGGAAATGGGATCCAGCCCCCTGGCTGCCGCTGCCTCACCTCCCCCTAACCCCCACCCCCGCAGCACCCAGGCGCCTCAGCTTCCAGCCCGGGGGCGTGTCCGTGCGCTCTTTGTCTCCAGGAGAGGGGGGAGCAGTCCTTTGCCTCTTTCTGGGCCCAGTCTCACGCTGTCCCCCGCCAGCCGGCCTGCACCCTGCTGCTGCTCCCAGTGGCCTGCTGGGCCTGGAGGTCAGAGAACAGAGGTGGCTTCCACGGGGAGAGCAGCGAAGGGCCATGGTGGGGTGGCTGCTGAGATGGCGGGAGACGCGTCCGCTGGGGCTGGAACAGGCATGTCCCCCGCCCCTTCCCAGGTGTTCCTGCATGAAGCCACCGTGCGCCTGATGGCGGGAGCCAGCCCCACCCGCACGCATCAGCTGCTGGAGCACAGTCTGCGCCGGCGCACGGCCCAGAGCACCAAGCATGGTGAGTCGGCCGCGGGCACCCCAGCGCTGGGCCGGGGAGGAGCCCGGAGCGCTGTAGGGCTGCTGTGCCTCAGGAGCAGGGAGAGGGGGGCGGGGGCCCAGGAGGCACACCTGAGGGGTACATCTCAGCCCCACCGCCGAACTCTAGGCGGGGTGCTAGCCGAGTGCCCTGCGGGTCATTGTGAACCAGGGAGGGCACCAGAACGCACCCCATTGGCGGGGCGGGGGGCAGGGGAGTCTGAGGTTCAGTAAATGAGCCCCAGCAAGCCCTCGGAACAGCCCCTGTGTGCTGGCGGCCTCCCAGTGAGGGCTTCCTCCTCGTGTCTCGTTCCCGCAGGAGAGGCGGACGCCTGGCCCGGCCAGCGAGAGCGGGCCACCGCCATCCTGCTGGCCTGCCGCCACCTTCCCCTGTCCTTCCTGTCCTCTCCGGGCCAGCGGGCGGTGCTGCTGGCCGAGGCGGCCCGCACCCTGGAGAAGGCGGGTGACCGGCGCTCGTGCAACGACTGCCAGCAAATGATTGTCAAGTTGGGGGGCGGCACAGCTATTGCCGCCTCCTGACCCCCGGCCTCGCCCACGGCAGCCCCCCTGCCCCCTCGCCCTTCTCCCTCTGTCTCCGGGGTCTCTCTCCCTGCCCTCCGTCTAGCTGTCTCTCTCCCTGCTCCCTCTGGGAACTGTGGGGTGAGCCTGGTCTCCTGAGCTGTCGCCTGCCGAGGCATTGGACCACCTCAGCCTGGTAGGCCCCTTGGGCCGAGCCCCAGAATCTGCTGCGGAGAGAGGCCCGTGGTCCAGGAGTCCATAGGTCTGGGAAAGGAAAGCCTGGGGAGCTCCCTAACCTGAAAGCAGCGGGGGGGCTCCCAGTGTGCTCGGCCTTCGCCTCCGGCCCTCCGCCCTCCCCAGCTCTGCTCTCCCCGAACATCCCCCTTTCCTGCTGCTTGTTTTTTATCAGGCTTTCCCCGTGGGGGACATAGGTCTCTGGGCACCAGAGCACTTCGCCCTTGGCACTGGGCCCAACTCGCCCCCTTCCTCCTTTTTATACAGATGTTTTTATATCCGCGTGCTGGGGTTTGCCGAGACTCGGGGCTGAGCTGCTGCGGCATCTTGAGTCTGTGTCCCCTCCCCTGTGCCTGACAAAGCCAGTTCGTTGTTCTCTCTTCATTACACAGGACAGCCAGGGAAGGAGGGAGCCCGGCCCGGGGGAGGCAAGTGGGAGGCAGGGGGCAGGCTTGGGGTTGCATGAAATAATGTCGGCATTATTTTTTAATTTTTTAAAAAATAAATGGTATCTTATTTAATTGTCCTGTTCCTTCCCGCTCCCCCACCCCCTGGGACGCCAGCCCAAGTTCAGAGTAGGCCCAGGGGGCTGGAAGAGATGAAGCTACTCCTCGGGCCTGAGGACCGGGGCCTCCAGTGTGGGCTCTCAACTCCCGCCCTCCCCAGCTCCTACCTCCACTGTCTATTTTTATCCCTGACTCTTGACCTGAAAATAAGCCGGGGTTGCAGGGACCAGCCCCCAGCCCCTCCCCATCCCTTTCTGGGGAGGACACTAGGACTCATGCCCCCTGCCTTGACAGGGGCCCTGGGAGGGAAAAGTGCTCCCTTTTCTGGATGCGCCTGGCTTGGTGCCTCCCCTGAGGCCGTTTCTACCAGGACCCAAGGACTGCCTGAGACCCCAGAGTCCGCTGCAAAGCCGAGAGGGGCTGCCATCCCTCGCTCCCTGCCTGTGTGGGGTGGTCCAGCTGGGGTGCACACAGCAGGGCTCCCCCTGACTCCAAGTGCAGGCTGGAATGGCTCAGCTTGGAACCTACCCCCTTTCTGTCTCTGCTGCCCACACACCCTCTGATTTGTGGCCCCTGCCCCCCCCCCCGCCCCGACCCCCAGGTGAGCCAGCCCTTGTGTCATGTGTATATATCGTGCCTTTTCTCATTATTGTTTAGGGGTGGGAGGGGGTGTTTTTTTCACAGAAAAGGGGATACACCTGTGGTTTCCTTGATACGAAGTCATTCACTGTGTCCTGGATGTAGGTTATTCAATAAACACAGATTGGTACCACCCAGCAGGAGGTGTGTGAGGGTCTGTCGTGTGACCGCCGTGATGACCAGCCGGGCGACTGCGTGGCTTGGCTTCTGGTGGGTCAGGGGCTGAGGACAGCCTCTCCCTCTCTGCTGAGAGGCCCCTGGAAAGTTCCAGACGGGAGGACCTTCCTCACCCCCCACACACACCAGCCCCTTCTGATGCCCGCTCCCTGGTACATGCTCCCAGGGCTGGGACAGAGCCTGGGGTGTATACAAGGGCGGCTGGAGGTACCGCTGGAGGCAGAGGTCCCTGTGGCCAGGACACGGCTGGCTGCTCACAGCAGCAGTGGTTTTGGGATTGGGGTGCTAAGCCCGTATGTGTCCACCCCTCGAGGATACATCGCTCCCCTTCTGGGGGTGCTGCTGTTTGCTTTCCCCCTCCCGGCCCACCGGATGGACTTCCCATCCAAGGCCAGCTCCCTCCCATACTTCCCAGCTGGGTCACCTGGGGCAGAACCTCACCTCCGCTCCCACATGTGGACGACAGGGATGACAGTCCCCTCCTTTGACAAAGTCCCCATAGACCTGTTGGCCAGTTTCAGTGATAGGATAGGTACCAGTTTACAGTTAAGTGCTCTCTGCACCTGCCGAGGGGCAAGACCACTGGGAGTGGTGGGTGGGAAGGGGAGGAGTCCGAAGTGGCCTGGGGGACTAGCCCAGATCTGTGACCTGGCCCGGCTGAGAAATGAGCCACTCCCCTCTTTGAAGGGCAGTCACAGCAGGCCACACCGTCCCAAGGGCCGGAGCAGCCAGGAGAGGCCCAGCTGCAGCATTTTCGGTGGTGGCCCTGCTGGTAGCCGCAGCCTGCCCCCCCACCGATGGAGTAGGGGCCTTGGGACTGCAAATGCCCCCACCTCCCAGCAAAGCCCAGTAGGCCTGTGTCACCAGGGTGGGTGGCTGTGGGTGGCCCGTGCGCCCGGGAACCTGTGCCTTTTGTGAGTCTCCGCAGGCTCCGTGACTCAGCACCCACCCTCCTCCCCCAGCTCTCCGCACAGCTGCAGGATAGGCTGGGGGCACCCCACCCCCAGTTGAGGGTGTGAGGACCGGCTCCCCTACAAGCCACAGGGGTCCTCACTGCAGGCAGGACTCTTGGCTCTGTTAGGTCCTGCGGCTTCTGGGCCTGGGATTCCTCAGAAGCCAGGAGAGTGAGGTGGGCTCTCCTCCAGGTGAGGGGCTGGGGGCTGGGGACCGTCCGGGCAGCCCTGCCTACAGGGGGAAGATTGACAAGCTACTCAGGTCTCAAAACCTCAGTTTCCTCATTTTTAAAGGCACACACCCGCAGAGCTTCTGTAAGGATTAAGTAAGAGACGCAGCAACAGATAGTGACCGTTGTTACTAACAGTGTACCATGCCTAGGCTACACAGGAGGGAAACTGAGGCCCAACTGGTTGGCTTTGATCATGTTCCACAGTGAGGGGCATAATCCAGACCTCAACCTCCCCAACAGTCCGTGGCACAAAGAAACTCGTCCACCCAGGTTGCTGGCCATGCCCTGAGACACAGCGAGGTACCCAGGCTTGCCCGGCAGGAAGGGGGTAGAGCTGGCTGAGCCGAGCATGTGTGAGCACCCCCAGTGGGGACACTGCCAAGGCTCTGTGTCCAGCATCCCCATTCGCTCTCCCCCCAGAGCAGCTACTGGGAGGAGGCTCCCCCATCCTGAGCACCAGCTGTCTGCTTGGCTCACTGCCCACACCCATTAGGGGGGTGGCCCTGGACCAAGCTGGCCAAGTGGCCTGCAAGCCAGGTGCCGGCTCAGGGCCAGATTATGTCAATGAGGATCGGCCGGGCTCAACCAACTCAAGACGGAGAGTGAGTGAGTGGCTGGAGGGGGGACACCTCCAGGAAGGGGCATGGACCCTCAATGGGGCCTCGGGCCCCCGACAGGCCTCTCCCCTGCGCTCTGGAGCCCTGTGATGGCTGGGGCACAACTCCCACGGCTCCCACTGGTGCGGACATTAAGCTTGGCACTCAACCCTGACTACCCTCTCCAGCCAGCTCTCCCTGGCTCCCAGAACACGCGCCCGCCGCTCTCAGAGCCGTCCTTTGCTCTTGCACATGCTGTGCCCTCTGCCCGGACCGCCGTCTGTCCAGTCAATGACCAATGCTTCCACCATCAGTGCCTCTCCCCGCCAAGCTGGAGCTCCTTTATTCTCAGGGATGGGAGCCACAGAAAAGGCTTTATTTACATGAGGAACCCGGGCCCTAGGACCCCGAGAACAGAGCCACTGGCTTTACGCATTGGGCCCCTTCTTAGCCCTGCAAGCTCCAAGGCCCCAGTCCAGTTTGGGCGGGCAAAAGGAAAGGCTGGCCTTCCACGGGCGGCGCTCCTCCACCCCCGGAAGCGGCCCAAGGCGCCCCCCAAGGCAGACGAGGGCTCCCGGAGATGCGATGGCTCAGGAGAACCAGTGGCCCCCGTCTTCACACGGTGACCTCGGCTTTGCTGTTGGTGCTCAGGTGCCGGGGTCCGCGGCCCGCGCTGCCGTAAAGGCCAGGGGGCTGCGGGTTGAAGGCCTCGGGGAGCTTCTCCACGCTGAACTGGCGCCGGGGCACATGGCCGGGCCGCCGGGGTGCGGGGGAGGCCTGAGCCGCCAGGTGGCCGCGGGGGGCGGGCCGGGCCTGGCGGCTGGCGACCCAGGCCTTGTAGTGGCCCGACCGGGCAAGGCCGGCGGGGGGCGCATAGCCCGGCGGGGCCCAGGGGCAGGCGTCGAGCAGCGCGGGCAAGTCCTCGCGCGGCCGCGGGACCCGCGCCGGGAGGGTCAGCGGGGTAGAGTCGGTCGCGGGAAAACGCTGGTAGAAGTCCTGTGGGGTGGCTTCTGCGGGGACAGCGGGGGCGCGCCAGAGAGCGAGGTCAGCCCCCGGAGGCGGGGCCCGAGCGACTCCGGGGATGGGGTAGGGAGAGGCCAGGCTTCAGGGGCGGGGCCTCAGCTTCTTTGGGCGGAACTGGGCGGGGTCATGCCTCGGGGGCGGGGCCCCGGCGGCTTGCGGGCGGGACAGGCCCGGGACCTGCCTCGGGGACTCGGCGGGTCTCCACGCCCCGGGCTCGGCTGCCGCCCTGGGGGATTAACCAGGTGGCCAGGTGAGGGGACCGGAGGTCGAGGCGCGGAAGCCGACCGGCTCCGTAGGCGCGATAAGGAAGCCGGCTGGAGCGCCGACCCGCAAGGCTGGGAACCGCGGAACTGCAACCGGGACCCCGAGCCTTGCTGTAATCTGGGAGCTTATTTACCGGGGGTGCAGCGCCCGGCGCTCCCCGCACAGGGCTCCCCGGCCACTCACCTGCGGCCTTGAGCCCGCCTGCCTTTAGGGTGGCGCCTGCCTTCAGGGTGGCATACTTGGCGAAGTCGGGCTGCAAGGTCATGTTGCCACCACCCTGCAGCCTGGGGCCGCGCGGGGGTCCCGGTGTTGCTGACCCCAGGGGCACGTTGTTGGGGCGCTTCTTATCTGGAACGGGAAAGGGAAGGTGAGACCCGGCCTGCTGGCTGGAAGACACCCTCCACCGGGCGCTAGCACTCTTTGTCCTCGCCCCAACTGCAGTTCCAGGAGAGCTGGTGTGGTGGCTGCTTCCGGGAGGAGAGAGGAACGGACTCTCCAGTGCCTGGGGCAGTGGATAACGTGGATGACAGCAGCCAGCCCTGAGCGGCTGCGGCCCAGTGGATGACTCCCCAGCATGTTCAGCCTGGGCCAGGCGCAGAGTCCCAGGACCTGCTTCTCAGGAGCCGGAGTTAAGGTCTGAGAGTCAGAACCCATGGGGGGTGGGGGCGGTGTTGTCTCACCAACAAGAGACCAAGAGGGAGGCTCTAGCCTGGAGAAAAAGGCCCACAGGAGTCCACAGTTTGGTGCCAGGCAGTCCCCCTGGGTATGGAGCCAAGGCCTAGAGCCACAGCCTGAGCCAGGGATCCCTGAGTCTGGACCCTTCCTCACCGAGTCCCTGTGACTAGAAGTTGCAGGACACCAGGTGGGTCTCCCTTCACCAAGGGGAGCGGACCGGCGTGCCCAGCCCCCACTCACACACCTGCAGAGGCCACAGCTCATTCCAGTGGCCATACAGTCAGCTAAGAGCCTCTTCCCTCTCAGCCCCTGCCTTCTGCTGCTCCCAGGTCCTGTGCCCGGCCCCCAGCTTACACACCTGTGTGGTTGGGGGAGCTCCGGGGGAGACCATCACCCATCTGCACCTGGACACAGCTGCCCAGAGGTGGGCCCAAGGGTGGAGGCAGCGGCTCCTGGGGGTCCGGCTGCTTCAGAAGTTCTGTGAGTGTCCTGTGGGGAAGGGGGATGGGTTAGGCCTCCCCACCTCCTCCTTCCCCACCTGCCAGGCGGGGCCGATCCAAGGTCAGCCGCCACACTCTGTCTCTCTTTCACCCTCTGTGGGCCTCCCTTCTGTCCTGTGGTTGATCTCACACATCTAGTTTCCACATCTGGTTTCCCCAACCTGGCCACTTCCAGGGCAGATCAGGAAAACTCTAACGAGGTCACCCGGCTTCTCAGACTCCCCTGCTCCCAGGGTCCATTCATCAGGACCCGCAGGGTTGGGCCTCCTCGGCCCATGAAATCTCTGCAGGTGTATCAGGTATACCAGGCCCCTGGATTTGGCCTGCGCCGGCGCTGGCGCCCTGTGCCAACAATTAATTCTCTTCCATCTCCTTCGGCAAAATTCCTACTCATTCTTCAAACCCCACCAGAATCCCTCCTCTTCCAGGAAGCCTTCTTTACCTGCCAACCTAACTCCCTTCCTGCAGCAGGGGCTTCTGCTGGGTCCTGGGACAAAGCTGTCACACAGGCACAGAGGGGAGGACAAATAGATAAAAGGGTAGGAGGAGCCAGGAGATCCCACAGTGGCAGCCCCGCACCCAAGACTCTGTGACCTTGGGCGGCCACCTCCCTGGTACCAGGACACCCAGTCCCACCCAGGTGTGATGGCTTCTGACTGAGCCTTCCCTGCAGACAGCCAGACCCAGCCTCCCACCCAGCTGCCTTTGGTGCCCAGAATCCATGGTTTTCTTCTGGCGCCATCTGGTCCTCCCTCCTTCTGGGGCTGGGGGCTCAAATGGCTGAAGCACAGGGAAGCACACTAGAGGGGGGGCCCCCTGGGGTAGGCGCTGTTTGGCTGCAAAGTGGCAAGAGCGGATCGTCACGCCCCGCCCACTCCTGGGCTGCTTGCCCCAGGGGTCGCGCCTCTGCACCAGCTCTCCCAAGCACCTGAGTGATTGTCATGCGGGGGGGGGGGGGGGGGGGGGGGGCGCGCGGCCGCGGCCGGGGGGGGGGGGGGGGGGGGGGGGGGGGGGGGGGCAGGGGTCCAGCACACAGCCACACAAGAGCTTAAGCTGGGCTCCAGACCTCCCCGGAGAAGCAAAAAGAGGGCACGTGGGAGCTGGAGCCCAGACAGAGGAAGGGACTGGCCTAGGCCACACAGCACATCCCGGGTAGCCATATCTTTCCGAAGCATCACCAGACCCGCTTCCCTGTGCCCTGTGGAGAAGTGGGCTCTAGGGGCAACGTGTCCGCTAGGTGGCCCAGCCACCACCCACCCCTGCACCCTCACGGCCCTCAGCTCCGCTGCCCCACACTCAGTCAAGGCGCTGTCTTCTCCTTGCCCAGCATGAGGGGCTCCAAGTTCAGGACCGGCCCCCACCGCATCCAGGACCCAGGATGAGCGCCTCAGCTTTGCCACGGAGCTAGGGTTCCACTCCCAGCTCTGCCCTGCAGCTGTCCAGGAGACAGGGGTGCTGGGGAGTGCCTAGGAAGCCCTCATCCCCTGCCCCTGAAGTCTAGGAGGCGGAAAGCATCCACACCTGGCCTACCCAGGCGTGGGGGCGTCTCTCTATTGTCACCTCTAATACCAGCCTGTCGCATACCCAAGGGAGCCCAGATCTGGGTGAGGAGGGCACAGGCCCCAACACATGGGGGGGGGGGGGGGCACGTGAGCATGTCAGGGTGGGGATAGAGTTCCAGAGCAAGGACACAGAGTCCCCATTAGAGCCGAGACCCCACTTGTAGACCCCACTTCCCACAAAGCTCAGACTCAGTTAGCACCTGTCCTGGCCTCAGCAACAACGAATCTGTGTCCCCCACATTTCCAGCGCCTTCCTACACCCGGAGAAACGCTGACCCCTGTCAGGGAAGGGATGCGTTGTGTATGGAGTGGAGCGGGGAGGCGGGAGGCCTTCTCCCCAGGGAAAGAAGGTCAGGCCTGAGTCACAACTATGGGGGTGGGGTGGAAGGGAGGGGGGAGTGGGGAGAGAAGCAGGAGGCGAGAGACCTAAGAGGGCTACAGAAAATGCCCCTTCCTTTCCCTCCGATGGGGGACCGAGACACCCAATGCTACATCAGCCTACGCTACCCCGCACTAGTAGGTCTCAGGCTCCAGGCCCCGTCTCTGGGGTGCTCGGTCGTGGTGCCCTCTGTCCAGGGCGACCAGCCCTCCCGCCCACTCCGGAGGAGGCGGGAGCCGCGGGGGAGGAGGGCTCAGCACCCAGCTCCCTCCGGAAGGTCAAGGGGAGACGGTATCAGCTGTCTCCCTCCACGAAGTGGGGATGGGGGAGTAACCGACCTGGAGACAGAAACAGGAAAGAAAACCCAGGAGGAGGGGGCTACCGAGAGGACGAGAGTTTCCAGACGGGCGGGAAGGATGAAGGAGGGCGAGGGAGCGCCCACCGGTCGGGAAGGCCCGTCCAGGCGCGGCGGGGCGGGGGACCCCGGGCCCGGGGCTAGCGCGCGCTCACCTGGTCACCGTGCGCCGCGCGCGCGGGCTGTGCGCCCTCTCCAGGCCCAGGCGCGCCCCGATGCCGGCCAGCACGAGCAGCGCAGCGACGCCGCACACCGCGTAGACGGCCGTGTGGCTGCGCTCGCGGCCCGGGTCCCGGGGCGCGGCGGCGTCGCGGGCACGCGCGGGTGGCCGGCCCGTCTGCACCCAGGCCGGCGTGTCGTAGTTGGAGCAGCGGCTCTGGTCGAGGCGCCGCGGCCCGTCGTGGCAGCAAAAGCGGTAGCCGCACGTGCCGCAGCAGAAGCTGTAGGCGCCGGAGCTGCAGTTGAAGGGCGGGTCCCACTGGCCCATCACGTCGTAGTAGCCGCGGCAGCGGTCGCCCCCGGCCGGGGCCGCCGTGCCGGGCTCCTCCGGGGGCTCCTGCGCCTCGGGGGCCCCCGCGCGGCCCGACGGCGGCCGCGCCAGCAGCAGCGCCAGCCCGAGCGCGAACCGGAGCCCCAGCGGGCCCCCGCCGCCGCCCCGCAGCCCCCGCGCCCCGGCCCGCTCCATCGGGCCCGCGCCTTCGGCTACAGCGGCCCGCGCATGGCGGCGCGCCGCGGCTCCCTGCCGCCCGGCCTCCGGCTGCGGCGGACGCCTCCTCGGCGGTCACCTTCCTCCTCCGACCCCGGAGCCGGGTGGCCACGGCCCAGAGCTCGCCCCCCTCCGGTGGGCGCGTCCCCCGCCGACTCACTTCGGAGCCGAGCCCGCGGTCCTCGCTCCGGGACGCCCCCCCGGGGCCGGGCGGCCAGTCCTCGCCCGCGCGCGGTCCCCGGCCTGGCGGGCGTGCGTGGCGCGGGCCTAGCGGGGGCGGCGGGCCGCCCGACTCCGCTGCCTTCCCGCCGCCCGCTCCGCGCAGCCCGCGCTCTGGCTGCGGCTCGGGCTCCGCGCGGGCTCGGGCGGGCGGGGGAGGGAGGGAGCGAGGGGAGGAGGGCGGGCGGGCGCGAGGCAGAGCCGGGGGAGGAGCGCGGCCGCCGCGAGGGGAGGGAGGGGGCGCGGCAGGGCCCGCACCGCCGGGTCGCCCCCGCGGGGACCCTCCCCGAGGACCTCCCCGAAACATTCCTCGGAACTGGGGGCTCCAGGGCCTTCAGCTGATGCTCTCAGGACTGTTACTTCGGACGCAGGCCCGCGGGAGTGCGCCTCGGTTGTACAGGTGCGGGGACTTAGGGGACAGAGAGTCCCGGGAGGGTCGTTGGCGCTCCCACCCCCTCCTCCTCCTTCCCATCCTCTCCGTCAGTTCTGGCCGGGACAGAGTGTGACAGGTGGCAGGTCCTTTCCCCACTCTGCGCCTCGATTTTCCCGCTTCTCGAATGGGAAGGAAACACCGAGCAGAGCCGCGCCACAGAGCCAAGTACGGGTCGTCTCTGTGCCGCCTGGAGCGCAGCGTTACCCCTGGGCCGTGTGCCCTGGTCCCCAAACCTCTTGGACCCCGGATTGGGGCCCTGGGGTGTCCCCATTTCTACGCATGGTCTGGTCCGCGTCCTCCCGGGATCTCTTGGCTATCCCAGGTGTCGGGGGGAGGAAATTAGGCTGGACCCTGACTCCGCTGCGGGGGGCGGGGCCGGGCCAGGGGGCGGGGCCAGCGGCGGACCCTCCGCTCCGCCCCACCAAGGCCGCTCAGGTGCCCCCAGCCAGCCCCCGGAGAAGAGGGAGGAAGGCGGTTCGGAACTTGGGCTGAGCACGGAGATGTTCCATGGTGTTCTCGAAGCTGAGTTTAAGTGGAAAATGTGACCGATCCGGGGCGCCTTGCTTCTCTCTGCCTCAGTTTCTCATCTTAACAACAAAAACTCTTCGGGGAGGTGGGTGGTGGGCAGATTCATAATCCACCCCTTCCCGGAGGCAGGGGCCAGTATGGTGCCTCCCACTATCCAGAGGGGAGCATCAGGAGAGCAAGGGCTGGGCGTCCTCTGCGCCCCAGTGCTCCCAAACCGCGCTGTATCTGCTGCATGCATGAATGAATGAATGAACGAATGATGTGACTTTAGCGTCTAGTTTTTGTAAGATTTGGGCTCCTAGGGTTCTCCCTGCTCCCCTATGCATGGTGTTTTCACTCAGCGACTGGGATCAGCTTATAAAAATGGAGGAAGCAGAGGGGGAAGGAGAAGGATTTACATTTAAAGGAGGATCAAGTCCGCGTGTTGTGGAGATGAGGGGCTGACAGGCTAATTTCAGGTATTAATGCCTAGAGGCCCTCCCTCCTCGGGGTCATTCCTCCGGCCCAGTCCAGAGATAGCCGGCTCCCTCCTCCAGCCGGCTCCCTCCTCCTCCCCCTGCCACACTCTTCTGATCCGTCTCAGAAGACCCTACCCCGTTAGAAGACTATCACAATTTTAGAGCCAAAGAAAATAGATGAGCAAAGCAATGAAGTGAAATTGCCTTAATCCCATCACCAGGGACAACTGAGGCTAAAATAAGCCCCACTTTACATACTGTTTTTTAGTGACTCGTTTTTTTAGTTTACTTTGTGCTGTCAAACTTTCCATTTGTTATTCTGTTTAGAACTTAGTTGCTATATTCCTGGTGCAGCCATTCTTGGTCCCTGGGGGCCCGGGTCGGGGGTGTTGTTCTAGAAAGGGACTCCATGGCACAAACTGTCCGGTTTGTATCAGTGTCCCCACCATGCCCTGCAGTTTACCAGGGCTCTCAGGGGGGCTGCCTCTTCCCTTTTGTCACCCCATGGCTGGACACTAGGTTTAAGAGGCTTGTCTCTGTCCCCCGGGACTGTGGCCTCATCCCAGGTAGGATGGCCTTACTGCGCCCAGAGCTTCCAGTGCTCCACCCTGGGTCCCTTCCCCGGCCCCCCCCCTTCTTTTTTTTTTTTTTTTAAACAAATATTTTATTTATTTATTTGACAGAGGGAGAAAGATCACAAGTAGGCAGAGCAGCAGGCAGGGGCGGGGGAAGCAGGCTCCCTGATGTGCAGAAAGCCCCATGTGGGGCTCGATCCCAGGACCCTGAGGTCATGACCTGGGCCAAAGGCAGAGGCTTACTTAACACACTAAGCCACCCAGGTGCCCCCTGGGGCCCCTCTCTTATCCCACTGTCCTGGCACCATTGGGTGCCCTGCTGAGATTCCAGCCCCTGTTACTGCCATCAGGTCCACTTATATATATATGTGTGTATATAATATATGGTTATAGATCATATATATCATACATAAGTCATATATATCATATACACATGATATATATGATCGTTTGTCCACTGAAGGAGCTGGATCCCAAATTACAGCCCCTCGCCCCCCCAGCGGATGTCCAGCCTCCAGCTCCTCCCCACATCCAAGGCTTCATCCTGGTCTCGGTCTGGCTCAGTGGTCAGCCAGTAACCATAGATGCCCACATCTACCAGGCCATAAGACAGACTCATGCCCTCTCAATATTAACACAAAGCGTGGGGGCAGGCGGTTGGGGGGGAGAACAAATGCAGAGACAGATTAGGGCTGACTGACTGAACCTGGGATCTGGCCATTCATTCGGCTGGCACTGCCCCTTGGGTGCCTGGCCATTTGCTGACCATCTAAAAATGGAACAGCCCAGCTAAGGAGTGACCCCTTGGCCCAGGTTACCCTCCCTGGACTCTAGGGTCTTTCTCCTCAGTAAGGTACCAGAGCGCCCGTCTCTCGGCTCCTCTGCTTGCCCCCCCAAGCCTGTGTCACCAAAAATCGCCGATTGATCCAGGCTTAAAATAACCCCTGGCATCTGCAGCAGGCCCCACGGGGCGGGCAGAGGAGCCGTGTCTCTGTGCCTGAAGGGCACCCGCCCCGCCCCCAGCTCTGAGCACCGGCAGCTTGAGTGTGAGGGTGTCTGCGTGTGCTTCTGAATGTGAGTGAGAGTGCATGTCTGGGGGCAGCCTCTTTATGAGCCCTTCCTTCCACCATGGACAAGTGTGTGCACGTGTGTGTGTTGGTGTGCGTATCCCAGGGCATCCTTCATGGTTGAGTCCTTGTCTGGTGCCTGGCTCTGGCTGTGCAAGGCTCAGGGTCCTGAAAGGTCATGGACATTAGGGAAAGCCCGGGAGGGGTCTCAGTGTCCCCATTTTATTTTATTTTATTTTTTATTTTTTTAAGATTTTATTTATTTATTTGACAGACAGAGATCACAAGTAGGCAGAGAGGCAGGCAGAGAGAGAGCAGAGAGCTGAGCAGAGAGCCCGATGTGAGGCTCGATCCCAAGACCCTGAGATCATTACCTGAGCTGAAGGCAGAGGCTTAACCCTCTGAGCCACCCAGGTGCCCCCAGTGTCCCATTTTAGACTGAAGGTCAGTGACCAGTCTGCCCAGCCCTGGGCCAGGGAATTTGGGATTTCCTAGAGACAAACCCAAGACCCAGAGAGCAGAAATGGCTCGCTGTAACTGGCGCACAGCCAGGAAGGACCAGGGTCTGACTTGGAACTTGAACTATGAGCCTCAAGCCTATTTCTGACCAGTTTGTTTATTTATTTATTTATTTTTTAAAGATTTTATTTATTTATTTGACAGACAGAGATCACAAGTAGGCAGAGAGGCAGGCAGAGAGAGAGAGGAGGAAGCAGGCTCTCTGCGGAGCAGACAGCCCAATGCGGGGCTCGATCCCAGGACCCTGGGATCATGACCTGAGCGGAAGGCAGAGGCTTTAACCCACTGAGCCACCCAGGTGCCCCTATTTCTGACCAGTTTAATACAAAAAAGAGAGCAGTGGGAAGTTCTGGCCCAGAGGCCAGTCAAGTGTTCCTACAACCCGATAACACACTCCATGCCTGACGATGCCTGATGTACCCGGACTCCTACAGGAGCCCCTGGCCTTCCCTGTGCCCCGACTCCTACAGAAGCCGCCTGTTCCCAGCCCCTCACAAGGAAGGCTCCTACTTATCCTTCATTTTGGAGACAGACTAAGGCGGGTTGGGATTCCTTCTCTAATAGGACAAACCAATCTTTCTAGGCCTGTTTTCTTTCAGCTAGCACCTCTCTGGCCGGGCTGCAGGGAGAAGCCAGTCCCCGGCAAACCCCATGGAGAAACACGCAGGTACAAGCTGGCCAGTGGGAGCTCCCACCTCCAAGGCGCTGAGACAGTGATTGCCATGGTGGGTGCCGTCTGTAAGCCTCCACGGTCCCGTTCCCAAGCCCATTTTGCTTCCATTTCTTCCGTGATAGAGGGCTGCCCAAAAAGCAGCGATTCTAGAGAAAAATGGACTCCCTGCTGGCACCGATGCCTATGCCAGTGCCGGGAGCAGGTCGGGAGGGGAGGGCCCGTGGCTCCTTTGTCTCCCTGAGAGGCAGCTTGTGACTCAGGCTCCAGCTGGCTGTGGGAGGGAGGGGGCACCCAGGCGGAGGTCCTGAGGGAGCAACATGGCGGAGGGGAGGGGTGCTGGGAGCGGGGGCTTAGCCTCCAGTCCCAAATCCTGGAGCACCCTCTCCCCGGAGCTCCCCTCCCCTGCCTCAGGGAGCCGCGCTGCAGACATCACAGCTGGAATTCCCTGATTAGCAGCCCCCCCCCCCCACCTTCCAAAGACCCCGGTGAATATGCAGATCTGGACTGGCCACGAAGTCCCTACGACGGGAATAGATTCAGAGAGGACAGAGCTCAGCGGAGGCCACACAGCGCGTCCCCCAACCCGCCCCCGTCCCCGGCCTGCCGATTCCTGGACACGATTCTGAGGTCAGCTCCCAGCGCACAGCGGTTTTTGCGCCCCTCGACAGAGACGCCTCGCTCCCAAGCCGGGGCCATGCCCTGCATCTGGCCCGGGACGCTCGTGAGGACGGGAACCCCGCGTGAGGGTGGTCTTGGTCCCGCCTCTCGTCGGGGGCCGCCCTTTCTCCTCGCCCCTTGGCCTTCAACCCCCTCCTTCTACTTGCCCCGGCCCCGCCCCTTTCCGACTCCCCGGGGGCTCGGTGTCCTTCAGCCCCGCCTCCCTCCCGACCCCGCCCGCAGCCGCGCCCCCAGCCCCGTCCCCGCCCGCTCGGTCCTGCGGTCCCGCTCCCGCCGCTCCGCGGCTTCAGGTCCAGGTGCCTCCTGCTGGGCTGAGCGCGGAAGCTGCGGAGCTAGACTTTCGCCTGCCCCGGCGTCCTCTCCTGGATCTCTGATTCTCTGCGGCTCAGGGGAGGTGGAGATGTTCCGGGACCCCCTGTAGCGTTGCCTGGGCAGCTTCCCCGCCCTACCGAGTCCCGGGAAAGAGGGTGGGCCTGGAACAGGGACATCTGTGTCCTCCCCGCTCCTCCCCGACCCTCCTTCCGCGGGACCCCGGGCCGTGTTTCCCACCCCACCCCCACCGCCACCCCCGGGTCGGGACCTGGCCGCTGGGGAGGAGGTAGAGACCCGAGGGAGGCAGATTCCTGCTCTGGGTGGGCAAAAATGGAACCTCAGCCGCCCCCAAAAAAGCAAATGGGAGTGAGCTCGCACCCTGTGCCCAGAGGAGTGCCAGAGGGGTCTGGTGAGACACTAAATGGTGGGGTTGGAGAAGCACCTGGGGTTCCCTGAGGAGGGATGGATGCCTCCCAGGAGCCGAGGGACAGGCAGGAGCGCAGGCAAGGTTGTGACACAGCCCCAGCGGGCACTCTGAGGTCAGGGTACCCACCTCTCCAGCTCCCCGCCCCGGGGCCCTGCTTCCTGACCCTTTTGTGCCCGCCCTCTCCTCTGCACCTTTGCACACAGTCCCCTGGACCAGGAATGCCTATTCTCCGCTCCATTCCAGCAGGAAAAGTGGGCAAGGCTCAGGGCATACTTCCTACGGTCGAAAGCACTTCCTAGATGCTGGTCAGTCAACCCCCGTGCCCGCGGCAGGGATCGCCCTGTCCTGTCGTTATGTCCCACTCCTTCTCTCCCACTGAACCAGGACCTAATGGCAGGGCCCGAGGCTGACCTCCAAGCATTGCCCAGAATGGCGCTGGCCCAGAGCAGGTGTGTTTGGATCTGGTGTGACCAGTGGAGCAGTAAACAAATGGCGAGTGGCAGGACCAGCTCTGGGAAACTCAGTTTCCAGAGGAATTTCCGAGGGCTGGTGACTCCGGAAGTGTCTCCATCCCAGGGAGAGGAGACGGAGGCACTCTAGGGTCCTTCTACTTGCCACATGACCTCTTTGATCTCCGAAGGGGGCTTGGCCCTTGGGCTCCATTTCAGAGATGAGGAGGCAGGCTCTGAGGGAAGGCCTGTGTGGGGCAGTCCTTGCCGAGAGACCTCGGAGGCAAGGGGTCAGGTGTCTCCTCCAGGGCCTCCCCTGCTGGGCCGCCCCACCCCCACCCTGACCCCAGAGCCTAGGGCTGCTGGGCAGGAAGTGAAAGGTGCCTGCAGGAAGCCCCAGGAGGAACTGAGACTTGAGCCAGCCCTGCCTCCACCGGCCCGGGGCCCTGGGGACCTCAGGGAAACCAGAGCCTCCTTCAGGAAAAACTGGGCCAGAAACCCAGGCTGGGGGGAGGGGAAGCTGCTTCCCTAGATCCCCACCCCAACCAGCAGTTCTTCCAGAGTCTATCTTGGGTCCCTTTTAAAGCAAAAAGAGACCAGTTGGGGAGAAACATCTTTGAGGAGTGACGAAAGCAAGTAGTCAAGCCCGGAATGGATTCCTGGAGTCCGTCGCCCTCAAGAAGGGCACCTGGGCCTTCTGGACAGGGGCGCCGGGCAGGGGCCAAGCCTCTCTAGGCCAGCTCCACCAGGGTGGGCAGACTGTAGCTTGGGCCAGATCCTCTCACTCACCTCCAGGGCCTTTTTTTTTTTTTCCTATCTGCACAATGGGACATCTACTCCCTGTTGGCGGACATGAACTGGTCCAGATTTTTAGGAAACCAATTCAACCCACAGGGGCCATAAAAAAACTCAGGCAAAGGTTTAGGTCAAGGAGGCAGCGCCACCTCAGCTACAGTAGTAAAAGCTCAAAACAACCCAGTACTCAAGTGGAAGCCTTTACAAATGTTGAAAATCTTGTTGGTGAAGTGTTGAAAGACCAGACAAAACACATCAAATATGACAGCCACGGTACGAATTTATGCGCGTAAAATGATTACAGTCACTCGGGCTTATGGGTCATTTCTCCATGGCCTCCACCCTGGATCACTGCCCTGAATTTTCCAAAGCGTTTACAAAGTATTTGTCTCGGTTTTTTTCTAATAAAAAAAACCACAAAAACAAAAACTTTTTAAAAAGCGAACAAGGGATGCCTGGGGGGCTCAGTCGGTTGGGCTCAGGTCATGATCTCAGGGTCCTGAGTTGGTGTCCGAGCTCCATGGGGGGGCTCCCTGCTCAGTGGGGAGTCCGCTTCTCCCTCCCCCTCTGCCCTTGCCCCACACTCATCCTCTTCAATGAATAAATAAAACCTTAAAAAAAAAAAGAAAAAAGCAAACAAATACCCACGCCCCTCCTCCAGGTGCTGTCCATAAGATCAAAAGCTGTGACTTCATTGAAGGCTTCTTAGAAAACACTTCCTGGGACACAGAGCCAGAGACTGAAACCCCCCCCGAGTGGTGGGGTCCTTTCCCGGGGGCTGGGGGACACTGGCCCCCTCGTTGCCCACGCCTCCCCCCGCCTCTGCTGCTGGTTCTTCTCCAAGGAAATTCCCTTCTGTTATTTGCCAAGTCTTCTCCCTCTCTGGGTCTCAGTTTCCTTATCTGTAAAATGGTGGGGTGTGGACAAGGATCTTTTCAGGTTCTTTCAAGTCCTTCTCCTCGGACAGCAGACAGCGACCCGACCGGCCTGGAGAAACACTTTGCATCCAACACCCCCCCCCCCCCCCCCACACCACCCCCCCCCCACCCCAATTTTTCAGAAATGGAAACCGAGACCAGAGAGGAAGCTGGGGTGTGGCTGGGACACAGTGGTGCCAGAGGTTTGCATGTCTGGACCCCAGAGGGGTTTTACCTCCAGGGCCCAGCCCCCTGCTCTGGTACAAAAGGTGAGTGGGAGGCAGAGGGGGCCAGGAGCAGCACAGGCTCTCCAGTACCCAGATGAAGTGGAGTGGAGGTCTGCGCCCATTGCCGGGCCAGCTTCCCACCATCCTGCCGACTGCCAGCCACCTGACCTTGCCCCAGCCACCTGGCAGCTTGCAGAGAGGGGCATCTGGGATGAATTCAGGGAGGGAGTGGTTTAGGAAGAGTTAAATTGGGTATCAGGGTGCTGGGGGCTCCAGGCCGTCTTCTGGGCTGAGAAGCTGGTGGCCAGGAAGGGTGGGTATCGGCCAGGAGGCTGTGCTGGGCAGCTCAGGGAGAAGTGGGCAGAAAGGCATGAGATGCATGGAACAGAACATGACCAAGGCCCTACAGTGGGACAAATGGGACCCAAAACTCCATCTTCTACTTCGTAGTCCATGTTCCTTCAGAGGGTGCTAACCTGTGACAAGTTCCAAGGACTGTCCAGGACAGAGTCCGGGTCAGGAGGTTCTAACTCTGTAGGAGAGCCGGCAGGAGATGCAGTGCCTGACCGAGTACGGCGTGGTCCACAACTCGAGGAGATGGTCTCAGTCCCAGGCCCCAGAGCAAGGGCACTGCTGTCAGAGGAGCAATTCCACTGGGAGATTGGGTGACCCCGGGGGCTGGCACAGAATGGCCGAGTGACCATAGCACTTGGGGCCCAGTGCTTCAGGAGGGCAGGCCACAGAGAGAGGGAGCTCAAGGGACATCAGGTCCAGCTGGTTCAAGGCCACAGGTCTGCTCTGGCTTCTGAACAAAGGAGCCCCTTGGTAGTCCTGGGCCTTTCCCTGTGTACAGCTGAGCGCGCCTCGGAGACAGCTGGGACTCCAGGTGGCCTCTGAGAGAGGCTCGGCAGCGTGCCTTCAGCGTGAGCCCGCAGTCCAGCCCCAGGGGGGCTGGAGACTTCCTCCCAAGGGCAAGCCTGGGGCTCTGGAAGCTGCTACCAGGGTGAAAAATGGCATCGCAGGTCCTAGAAGGTTGGGCCAAGCTCAGGGTTGGCCCTCAGCTACAGATACCTGAGAGTTAGCACAATGCAGGCTCTTTGTGACAATCAGAATCATTGTGTATTAAATCCTGAAGCAAACCTGTGGGCTGGTTACTCCTTGCTACCATTTGCTTCGGTTAGAAGCAGGACAGCTGGGAGCGCACGTATTAAAGAGATCCGTCCCCGGCTGTAAATTAAGCGTCCTCCTACCAGATCCTTCTAGATCCATTCTGGTGGATGGTGGCTTCCCTGCACTTAGAGAAAAACCTCCTACGCCATGTGCCCCAGCCACTCAAAAGCACAGGAGCTCAGCCACAACCTTCAAGGGCCGCCAAAGATGGTCTGGTTTTAAGCCAAATGCTATGGTGCGATGGGGCCGCCACGCCTGCCGTCTGAGGTCTGTAGTCTGTGGCTCTGCGGGGTTAGCAGGGGAGCAGCGCGGTTCCCAGAAAAGGGGCAGGTGGGCACGGGAGTGGGGGGTGTGTGAAGAGCCGAATCCAACCTCCAAGCCCCTGGCTGACGGCCCACTGGGGGGACAGGGGCCACCTCCTGCCCCCTCCGTCGCTACTGCTGCTCAGGGCCGGCTGTCTTGGTGGTCACCAGCTCAGTGGAACCCAGCTCTGTGGCTGGCACAGGGACACTGTGGGCAGGTGGGGTGTTGGCTGTGTCTTCTCTGGTTGGAGGCCAGATGGGAGCGGTGGCATCAAGGGGTCCGGGGGGGAGGATGGTGACATGGTCCAGGGTCTCTGGTGGGGAGAGGTGGGAAATGCACGGTCAGGATTGCGTCACAGCCCTTCCCCACCCCTGCGCAGGAAGCCTCACTGGAGGGAGAGCTCTGGACGGAGCCATTAGTCCCGAAGCTCCTTGGCAGGGGTGCGGAGGGGTGGCAGGTCATGGGGCCTCCGGACAGGAAGTGCAGAGCGGGCTGGCAAAATGGGAAGTGCGGGGGAAGGGAGAAGCGGGGGAGCCTTGGCTCTCGGGCTCCGAGGGCTCCGGGAAGCCGGAGTCGTGTCCCTCCCGGGGGAATCGACCCGAGGCCTTCAGCGCCCGCCCCAGAGCACGGCCCCCGCTGCAGGCTCCCTCCCAGCTCCCAGGCCCCGCGTTACTTACCGCGGGGTTGCGGCTCCGGAGTCCCTGGGGGAGCCCCCGCGCGCAGCCGCCGCCGCCACCGGCAGCCCAGCAGGCCCACCAGGACCAGGGCCAGCGCCAGGCCCAGCAGCGCGGGGGCGCCGAAGAGCAGCGCGGGCAGCGGCAGCGCCGCCTCGGCCTCCGCCGCGCCCCCCGGGCCCACCGACTCCTGCGGCTGCAGCGCCGTCCCGGGCGCCGGGCTGCCGCTGGCCCCCGCTGCTGGGGGAAGGGACGGAGAGGGGGGGCAGGGGGAGGAGGGAAGAGACGGCGGGGGAGGGGAAGGGTCGGAGGGAGGCGAGGCTGGGCCAGGGAGGCGAGAGGGGGCCGGGCGGGCGGGTGGACAGGGGGTGGGGAAGACAGGGAGCGGTGAGCGCCACGTGGGGACCGCAGGTCCCCATGCAGGCCCCCTGCTTACAGCCCCCCATCAAACTGGTCACCGCGCCCCTTCCCCATCGTGGGGCCGGGGGCGGGGGAAAGGGGGGGAGAGACCATGCTTGCTGCTCCTGGGTGCCAGCGGGGCTGGTAGGGGGACCCTCTCTCCCCCCCACCAGGACGGCCCTGCTCCCCAGTTGGCCCGACTGGGCGGGCTCTTACCCGGTCTCGGTTCTGGCGTCCGGAAGAGATTGCAGGCCACGCAGTTTCGGACCAGAGGGTCAAAGCACTGGGCCTGGACGCACTGTGTGGGGGCCGGGCTGTCCCTGCCGCTCCTGTTCCTGGCCCCTCTCCTCTTGCTGCCCATGTTGCCTCACTCCCGGCCCACGGAGTCTGGCTTCGGAGGAGGAAACCGGGAGGGGCCACCACCCACTGTGCCCCGCCCCACCCTCCTGCCTGCTGGGGTGGGACCACTGTCCCCCGGGGCCCCAAGGCCCTGCACCCCCTACCTTCTCTTTCTACCTGCGGTTCCTCCATTCAACCGCTCAACCATCACCCCCAGACGCTGGCTGGGCGGGCCTGTGCTGGGCTCTGGGACAGTGCTGGGGTGCAGACCTGGGCCTGCTCTTGGCCGATAGAGGTTGGACCCCCCTAGTCAGGACAGAGACCTCGGGGTGGCCTCCTCTGTCCTGCTCCCCAAGGGCCAGCCCCAGCCCCAGACAGCCCCCACCAGCTACACCCGCCCCTGGGGCTCCTTCCTGCCCTTCCCAGGCAGAGCTGGGTCCTTTTATCGGCTGCCTCCTGAGCGCCCAGTCTCCCAGGGAAAGCCAGTGTCTCCCAGCAGCAGCCACGGAGGGGGACAGGAAGGCTTTGTCAAGGAGGCAAGGCTGAGAAGGTGTTTGCCAGAGGCAGCGAGGTCTAGGGGAGCGGGGCAGAGGGGGACGGAGCAGGAGCCCAGAGAGTGCTGGGTCGGAGGGCAGGGCTGGGACCTCGGTGGAGGGTTATGGAGTTTGACCCTGGCTGAGGGCACCAGGGGGCCTCTGCGGGGCTCTGAGCGGACAGTGCCTAGTCGGAGGAGCTGCGTGACGGTTAGCAACCTCTGGCCGGAGCAGAGGGCACTGCCGGGGGAGGGGGCGGGTAGCCGAGGGTCCAAGGGCTCACAGCTGTCTCCAGATCCTGGAAAGGAGGGAGACTTAGATCAACAGATGAACAGACAGACAGACCAAGGCCCAGTGGGCGGCCGGCCCATCCCAGCTCCTCCCCAGGCTATGTGTGTCCCCGCCTGCTGGCCTCCGCATCTCAGAGGTCCCCTCTGTCTGTCCTTCCTCTCCAGTGTTTGGGTTTCCCCACTTGTCTGTCCCCCTCGGTCTCTCAGATTGAGTCTCAGACACACACACAAGCCTTCCTGACCTCTGCTGCCCTGGCCCTGGGGACAGGGGTTGGCAGCGAGCCCCAGCGCGGTGGACACGGTGGGCCACACCAGACCCCTATGCGGTCAGGGCTGGGGATCCAGGGGACAGCAGGGGCTTGGGCACCGGAGTAGATCTTCAGCAGCTGCATGGGGGAGAGAAGCTTCCAGGCAGAGAGACTGGTAAGGGCAAAGGCAAAGAGAGCTAGGAGGGGACACTTATGGGACGCTTACTCTGGGGACCTGCTGGCGGCTGCTGTCTGGGGGGTTGCTGGGGAGGCAGGGAGCCTGAGGCTGCAGAGGCGCTGGGCCCCGGGGAGCCCCAGGAGGTACGTGAGTGCAGGGAGCTGTGCTTCCTAAGGACCCTCTCTCTCTGGCTACTGTGGGGTTGGAGATAGGACACCAGGGCCCAGGGCAGGGGAACCATCTCGAAGTTGTTTAGGAGGAAAGAGTGATGCTGTGGAGTGAGGGGAGCGAGGCTGGGCCCCAGGTTTCTGGCCTCGAGGAAGCCCTGGCCCACTGCCTCTCCGGCCCCTGCCCGCGGGCCAACAACTCCCCTGGCAGGAAGGTGTAGGCGTCAGGCAGCTGCAAAGGAGAAGTGGGTCTGGGGCGGTGGGTGTGGGTGTGAGTGTGGGTGTGTGGTGAGGGCGTGGGGGGGCCTGGAGCCTGGAGGGGAGCGGCGGCAGAGCCCCCACCCCCATCTCTGGCAGAGCTGTTACGACCTGTCACCCTGAGGACTGCAGAGCCCTTACATGGGACCGAGCGCCTCAGTGAACCCTCATGCCATCGGGCCGAGCAGACGGAGTCTTGCGGGAACTGGGAGTGAGGAACCCGTCCCTGGGAGAAGGCGGGCCCGTAGGGCCAGGCTGGGGTCACCTGAAGGAGCCACTTCTGCGCAGGCTGGGCGGGCCTGTCTCACTGGGGCCTGCACTGGCTCCCGCAGAAAGCAGGGGACGTGGCTTTCAGGGGTGCCAGTCAGAGGGGGGAGAGGGACTGCTTCCCGGGGGCCGCCTGGGAGCCGAACAGGCCACGTGCCCAGGACAAAGCAGCAACGGCGAAAGGTGTGTGTGATTCGTGTCAGCGGCGCGGGCAGGTGCCCGACCCCCACACGCACCTTCTCACTCGCCACTTCTGAACGGGAGGCGGACGGAGGCCTCGAATCTCGACCTCACAGTTAAGAGAAATCTCCCCGACAGACCAGCATGATAAATGCTCGTTAAATTCTCAGTGTATTCCTTATTTTGGTTCACACTCTGAAGTGACGATTAATTTCTTTATTCATGTTCTCTCCGTCACTTTTTTTTTTTTTTTTTTGAAGATTTTATTTATTTGACGGAGGGAACAGGAGCTGGGGGAGTGGGAGAGGGGAAAGGCAGGCTCCCCGCTGAGCAAGGAGCCTCATGTGGGCTCGATCCCAGGACCCCAGCATCATGACCTGAGCTGAAGGCAAACGCTTAACCGGCTGAGCCACCCAGGTACCCCATTATTATTTTTTTTAAGTAATTGCTACACCCAGCGTGGGGCTCGAACTCAGGACCCGAGATCAAGAGTCTTACACTCTACTGACTGAACCAGCTAGGCACTTGATAGTTTTTATTTTTATTTTATTTTTATTTATTACTCTGGTATCATGGCCTCAAAGGTACTAAGTAGAAAAGAAGGGAATTTAAAAAAAAAGATTTTATTTATTTGACACAGAGAGAGATCACAAGTAGGCAGAGAGGCAGGCAGAGAGAGAGAGGAGGAAGCAGGCTTCCTGCTGAGCAGAGAGCCGATATGGGGCTCGATCCCAGGACCCTGAGATCGATCGTGCCTGAGCTGAGAGTAGAGGCTTAACCCACTGAGCCACCCAGGCGCCCCAAGAAGGGACTTTGTTGCTGAAAAACCCACCTAACGAACGAACGTCTCAGTGTTCTCACGTTTTCGCTTCCTGGTGAATTGTTTTACAAAGATAATTAATCTGGGGTCCGTCAGGGAAAAGGGAGTCTCCCATGATCTTTGTCCCTCGAGTTTCCCTCAAGACACTCCCCCAACAGGTCTGACACAGGCGGTATCTTGACAACCGGTTTCAAGGTGGCGAAGCAGGGGCTCTGCAGGGTGAGGAATGGCCCAGCGCGTCCCGGGAGCCGGGACAGGGCCCGAGCCCGGCCGGCTGGGAAGCGTGGCCTGCGCCCTGCCTGCCCCGGGGACGGGGTGGGGGAAAGGAGGAAACTCTGCCACTTGGACCAGCTCGGTGATAAGCGGGGACAGTCCCGGGGGACAGAGGGGCCCGGCCCCCCCCAGATCTAGATGTGAAAGTGCTCGGAGACCCAGGGCGCACTCCTTACGTAAAAATTATTTTTATTTGCAATTCTGTGAGTAATACCTGAACACATTCTCACAAAAATACCCTCACCCAACACAGCAGTCTGGGAGTAAGACGGGGCATTTCCCTGCGGTCCCGAGGGAGGCTGTCCTCCCTTTGGACTTTTCCCTCCATCCTGTTTTGCGCCTTTACATTCTCAGGTAAGCGTCTGCAGAAAAGCAGGGTTTGTGATTCATGGAAAGGGGCCACACAGTGTGAGCTGTTCTGGGGGCTTCCCGGCCCGCCTCAGCCCTCAGCCGCGTGGGCCCCTCCTTCATCTTTTGTCATATTTTGTCCCGGGAGTGGTCAGGGGCCCCAGAACGGGGACTCCCTTTGTCTTTCTCCTGTACTTAGCGCTGACACACAGGACCCTGCTACAAAGCCCCCCTCCCCGGAGGAATGTGGGGACCCTGGGACGAGGGGCAGGAGAGACAGAGGCTCCATACAAAGCCGTCCGAGGTGGGGAGCCCCCGGCCCTCCGCCCTCCACTCCAGACTCTCCAAGGGCAGGTGAGGCCTTTCCATGATGTGGTTCTGGAAACCCTGTCCAGGTTTTCACAGGCCCAGGCTGCCTAGCCTTAGGCTAACCTCATCTCCCTGCCCCCCACCACGCACACATACACACACACGTACACTTACATGCACATGTGCACGCACACACATAAACGTGCACACATACCCACACACAGTCCAGCATCCCTGGGGGCCGTGGCCCAGGGCAGCCCAGCCGTTCTCAGCCTGGCTTTGGGATGGGGGACACAGTCCCCGCCGCCTGGGGGCTAGACCTGCGGGTCGCAGGTGGGAGAGGAGGGAGCCTCCCCCCGGTGTGGCAGGGACAAGGGCCGCGGGCTCTGGGCCTCCCAGCAGGCTCTCGGCCCTGTCTGACTGGTGCACTGGCCGTCTCTGTGAGCAGACGCCGCCATTCGTTCAGCAAATACTTTCGGAGACTCACTCTGCACCAGGCACTGTTCTCGGTGCTGGACAGAGGGCAGGGAGCCCCAGAGACAAAATCCAAACGGGGACACCGTGCAGTAGGTGAGGGTGAGCAGTGCTGGGGAGACAAATTCAGGAGGGAAGGGCGTCACGGAGGGCCGGCCCGGGAGTCAGGCCGGGCCTGGTGAGATTTCCCAACAGAGGGAGAGTGACCTCCCGCACCCAGGATGTCCGGGGAGGAGCGGACGAGGCCCGGGGAATGGCACAGTGACCAGGAGAGCGGCAGGGCCCAGTACTGCCTGACCACCTGCCGGCCCGGGCCCTGCGGGAGCCCAGACCTCAGCCCTGTGGGGGAAACGGCAGTGGGGTTCCCGCTTCACAAAGAGGAGAGCAGGCTCAGGATGGGGGACGGGGCAGGCAGCCCCTCAGCCCGAGCTCTCCCACCGCGGCTCCCAGGACACACGCGGCGGCGGAGTCCCCTCCCGGTCAGCAGGTGGAGGGCAGGTCGGGTGCAGCCCTCGGGGTGGGGGGCCGTGGTCGCACACGGCTGGGGACGGCCAGGTGCAGGGAGCCCTCAGGCCTCGCAGGGCCGCCACGTAGCCAGACCAGGCACTCCCCCCAGTGTGAACTCCCAGGGGCCCCCAGATGCCTTTGGCATTCGTCCGGGTGGAAGAGGGTGGCCCCTAGAAGGGAGGCTGTTTCCTGGCTTCTTGCCTGGGTCAGGGCCGCTGGGACTCCCTACTCTCCCCCCCCACAGAGCTGGTCCTCAGCAGTCCGCAGCCCACAGGTCACACTCGGGGGGGACGCAGAGGTGGGCAGGTCCTGACAACCCCCACACTGTCCTCACTCCTCACCCCCCACCCCTCAAGTCTCCAGGGGTCTCCGAGCAGCCTTCCCACACCGAGTCTCTGCTGCGCCCGTGCGGCCCCAGGGGAGACCGAGGGAAGGAGAGCAAGGCAGCAGCTGTGCCCTGTGGAGAGGGTCCCTTTCTGCTGGAGCCCTTCGGGGAGGCCCGGCCCGCAGTAGGGGCGGGAGGCGAGGGGCCCGCTGTGGCAGGCCGTTCCCTCCAGAACTCCCCGGCACTCCAGCATGCCCGCCGCACGGCACGGGCAGCCAGCCCTGTCTGTGCAGGGCATACACAGGGCACGCACAGGGTCGGGCTCTTTGGTTTCTCTGAGACCCATGAGAACCTCAAGAGGCTGTGGGCACAGGAAGACAGGAAGTGAGCTGCCCCAGGTCCCACGCAGGTTGGCCACAGACCCCACGTCAGTGAGACTCAAGGGCTGGGCCCTTTCCCACTGCACTACTTCCCCTCTGTGGCCAGGTCGCCCTGGCAGAGCCCCAGACCGAGGCTGCCCTGCCTCCGCTTGCCGAGGGCTGAAGGAGACACCGGTGCCTGCTGCTGAGCCCCCTCCTCACTGGGGAGGCTCAGCCTCCTTGGCCAGGGTCGGAAATAGCATTAGATCCGGGCCAGGACACAGGCCCAGGCCGTCTCAGCGAAGGAACGGGAGCCCCCTGGGGAGTGCCCAAGGAACAAAAGAGCGTGTGGGCTGACAAAGCCTGGTCCCGTCAGTGGGGCCCAAACCCCACTCTTTCCTCCGTGCGCCCAGACAGCATGGAGCCGGCTGCTCGAAGGTCCAGCAGAAAGGCATCTCCTACAGGGGCCTCAGCCCGCCCCTGTAACTGCCTCTGCTGTGACCATCTTGTGACCAAGGCCAACCTGAGAGTTCTGACACTGGTTGGAAGTTTTGTGTTTAGGATAATGGCTTCTTGGAGCGCCTGGGTGGCTCAGTTGGTTAAGAGTCCGCCTTGGGCTCAGGTCATGATCCCAGGGTCCTAGGATCGAGTCCCACGTCAGGCTCCCTGCTCAGCGGGGAGCCTGCTTCCCCCCCCCCCCCCCCCGGCTCCCCCTGCCCTGCCCCCACCACAAACACTTCACAAAAAAATAAAAAAAATAAAATAATGGCTTCTCCTTCTCAGTCCTGAGGCCACCGGGGAGAAAGGCATTCATTAGCCTGATCACATCCTACAGACAAGGAAATTGAGGCTCGTGGAAGATAAAGGGACCTGCCTCAGGTCACAAGATCCCTAGGAAGCCTGGCACAGCCTCTCCTAGCTGCCCCCACCCCACCGCCCCATCAGGCAGCCATTCCAGGCACCCTTGGGGCAGAAAGACTGGCCTTCCATTACTTCCCTTGCTTGAACTGCCTCCCAGCGTCCCTGGCCTCCGGACAGTAGAGTGGCCGCACTCCCCAGCGGGGGGGAACAGCCCTGGGAGGGCTGCTGACTGCCCTTCGGGGGCTGCTCAGCTCTGCGGTGAGGCAGAGGCAGGCTCCCGGGTCCTGGGCCCCCGCCAAGCTCGCTGGAGCTGGCAGCAGTGACAGCCTTGAGTTCCCCGGGCGCTTGGAAGGCTCTCAGATCCTTGGCTGGGGTGCGATGCCACTTCTCTTGTTAAATGGCACCAGGTGGCAGAGAAAACATGGCACAGGGACCAGAGAGTGGGGGGGGGATAGAAGTGTGCCCCATGCCGCCCGGCGGAAGGCGAAGGGGGAGGGGGAGGGGCGCCCCTCGTCTCCAACAAAGGGACGGGGCTCAGCAAAGGCAGCCAGGCCGTGTCTGCGCTGCCTTCCTCTCCTGCCTGGATACCGGCTCCATCGGCTCGCAGAGACCTCCCCTACTGTCACCCCCTCCCCGCACTGCCTTACACAGCCCCACCTTTCCGGCCCAGGCTGGTTCCTAGGAGGCACCGGGGCCTCTGCGGATCCTGCCCATCCCCTCAGAGACTAGCGCGCACTTTCACCTCTCACCTCGGCCTCATCCTTCAACCCTGGACGCAGCAACCTCACCCCGGAAGCCGGAAGCCGGCCTCCCTTCCCCAGCGCCGAGGAGCCCCACATTTGCAGTGGGCGGTGCTCCTACCCTGCTCCTCGCCCTCTCCTCCCCCTGGCCTGCCCCTGTCCTGAGGTGCGGACCCCAGCACGTGGGAGCGGCTCCTTGAGACTGCCCTTCCTGACAGCTGCTTTCTCAGGCACAAGGCCTGCATGTCCACCACTTCTGTGTGGACAGCCAGGGCCTGCCTAGCAAAAATGCCCGAACATTTGTCCAACCATTAGGCACCTAAGAAAACAACTGGAGGGAAGAGCAGGGAAGAGCCTGATGAGTTGTGTGATGTGGATACGCCTCTGGCAGTAGCATGCTCGCATGAGCTGAAGTAGGGAGATAGTATCGACCTCGCAGGTCTGCCAGGGGACACAGGAGTGGCCATGTGAGGACAATAAAGTGTGCGGCGCCCCGCTGTGTCACGGACACTAGGGACCTCAGATGGAATCATCGCAGTTGAGGTTCTCAGTGGGTCCTCCGGGTTGGCCTGTAACCAGCCAGCCGTCTGGCTGCTGGACCTACTGAGCACTAGGGGTGCGGCGCTGGGCCAGGCCAGAGCAGGAGCCTGTGGCGGGGAGAAAGGCAGGCATCCCCTCACGATTTTCAAGCTGGCCCCACTTCATGGAGAGCAGGGGCTCCAGCTATGACGGCAAAGTCGAAGCAGAGGCCTGAGTTTGGAGGCAGGTCCCTGCATGAGCCAAATGGGGGTGGGGTGGGGGCACCGTCATGGTCTAAGGGAGCCCAGACCCAGCTCTCCTCCTGCGGTCTCCTCTACCAGCGTGTGCCCAGCTGGCCACCGGATTTCTGGATTCCAACCCTGGCACTTTTGCAAATTCTCATTAGACCCAGAGAAGATGGGGAGCCACGGTCACGGCACAACCTCTGGCCGCCAAGCCAGGAGCCAGCCCTCCAGACAGCCTTTCTCACATAATTCCCACAAATGTATCAATTCATAAACAGTGTAATTCCTGGGTTTGCACCAGCTTTTAACCCAGCTCTGTGGGATTTCACACAATAGGTACCGTTCACCGAGCGCTTAGCTGGAACCGGGCAAGGTCTTACTACAAGGGATCACGGGATACACGGAACACACATGGAGGGAACCCTATAGCGGCAGGCCTGTCATTTCATTCGGTCCTAACCAACGTGACAATGTCTCAGTAGAACGATCTCCATTATACACCTGGGGAAACTGAGGGTCTACGAGGCCACAGCGGGCTCTGTGAGGATGGCAGGGCTAGGATGTGGGGTCAGATGGGGTCGCAGAGTCCAAGACCCCGGCCAGACCCTCATAACTGCCCAGGTTCAGTGTCCTCATCTGCACAGTCGAGGTGGTGGAGAAGACCAGGGGTTTTCAGACTTATTTTTGAGCCGTGGATGCTTCGTTCAAAGGAAGCCTGAGGCGGTGGGGCAGCCTGGCAGGTGGATGAAGACACGGGGCTCCGCTGGCTTGAGCACGGGGCGGGGCGGGGGCTGCCGTCCCACCAGCGGGGCTCCCGAGTCTGGGCCGTGCAGGGAGCCGACCCCAGACCCAGAGCCGGGCTGCGGCAACAGCGGAGTCCCCCGCCCCAGACCCCAGGCCCTGGGGAGGGGCAACTCAGTGGGGGGGACCGCAGGCCTCACAGGTCCTCCAGGGTGGGGTTCTCAGAGCTCCGCAGCAGGGACAGCAGGTTCAGGGCCGAGACACCAGGCACGTGGCCGGCACAGATCTGCAGCATTCGCACCAGCCGCTGTGCGACCGGGACTCGGAAGCCGTCCACCTGCCGAGGGAGAGCGGAGGATGGGGGTGGGCGGAAGCGGAGCGCGGGGGCGCATTCGGGCACCACGGCCCATCGTGGCCAGGCCCCTGTCCACAGCCCGCCTCACCCAGCAGCTTCCAACTGCTCTGGCTTACAGAGCCCTCAGAGGTCCTCCAGGGACCAGGAACGCCACAGACAGTGACCCCTCCTCCAGGGGAGGCGAGGCTTAGCAAGCAGGGCTGGCCAAGACAGGTGAAGGGTCTAGTGGTCTCCAGGCTGGGATCTGAACCAGACCCAGCTCCAACCGACATCCAGGAGGCAGAGGCCCTGAAGACCTTTTTACCTGGGCGTGGAAAGGAGGAGTGGATAGAGAGTGGCCCTCACAGGGACAGGGAGGTCCCATCAACAGGGTTCCTTGAACAGGGCTTTGGAGGGCAGGGGCCCAGAGGTGCCATGGGGTGCGGTCAGGTAGGGCTGGCAACTCTGTCCCCGGGCCTGGCGCCAGAAAGCAGCAAAGGAGATGCAACATCAGAGCCTGACGAAGGCCACACGATGCTCGGTCGCCCTGTCCTGCCAACAGGCTCCGTGGGCACATCGTCGTCGTCCTCCTCTTCTAACTAGGGAAGGGGTTTTGCCATCCGACCCGTCACCCTCACTAGGGACCAGGCACGCTCAGTGCTGCCTGTGCTCCTATCTTTGCCACTTGTGACTCCTTAATCCAAACCCAGAGGCAGCTGTCATTCTCTCCGAGTCTCTCATCAGACCCTGGTCAGCCACAGCGCTCCGGTCTGCAGAATGCCCAGGATGCCACACTCGCCCCCTCCACACACACATCTAAGTTCTAAGTGCTGCCCCTGGCCTTGGCCTTTGCAAGGCTCCTCCCCCCACACACTCCCTGGGAACTTCATCCAGTTCTGTGATCTAAAACCATCTCACTACCCACAATGCCCAAATTACATCTCCAGACCCTTCCTCTGAACGTCAGACACACGTACGTGGCTGCCTACTCGATTTCTGGGTAGACGGCTGACAGACACCCCGATCTGATTAGCATGTCTCCGGTGCAGTCCCTGAGGGTCCGCCCAACCTGTCCCCCCTGCAGTCACCCCATCTCAGCCAAGGGCACCTCCATCCTAGCAGCGGCCCAGCTGAAAACCCCGGGCCATCCTCTCTTTTCTCCTACGGCTCACACCCCGGCCACCGGCACATTCACATTCGGTTGGCTCCACCCTGGAAAATGGCCCAGTGGTACAGGCCATCCTGCCTCCCCCTTCCCTGGGCAGCAGGAGCCCAGGCCACTCCTAACTCTTCCAGAAACAGCCCCCGGGGCCGCCTCCTCACTTCTGCCCTTGCTTCTCTTCCATTTACTCTCCTCCCAACAGCTGGAGGGGATCCATTTAAACTTGCATCACATAAATAGAAAAGAAAAATAAATAAAACCCGTATCAGGCCCTCCCCGCCCCCACCCCTGCACCCTCCCGGCAGCTCCCGTCTTATGCAGCCTGAAAGTCACCACCCGTACTAAGACCCACGAGGCACTCCTGCTCTGGGGACGCGGTCACTACGACACAGCCACCACTACCCTGCCCTATGCTGTGATCTGGTCTTCAGCCTCCCGGGGGGGGGGGACCCTGGGCACACCAGGCAAGGAGCACACGCCAGGCCTTCGCACTTGGTCCTCCGGCCTCCTCCCTCCAGCGGTCTCGGCACCTGCCTTCCTATCGTCTTCAAGTCTGTCAAGGTCCCATTCACAGTCACTCCTGTCAACCCCACCAACCTTCACCACTTTACCACCCAACACACCACACTTTCTAGCACCCACAGCTTTGACTTCTTTGCTTTGCTCCCTCCATGACCACAGAGCGGGGGTTTTCCTCTTCCTTCTTCACTCTTGTTTTATGCTGCATGGCTGGTGCCTAGAACGACGCTTAGCTCACTGGAGGTACCAAAGAAGTCTTTGTTGAGGGGCGCCTGGGTGGCTCAGTGGGTTAAGCCTCTGCCTTCGGCTCAGGTCATGGTCTCAGGGTCCTGGGATCGAGCCCCACATCGGGCTCTCTGCTCAGCAGGGAGCCTGCTTCCCTTCCACTCTCTCTCTCTGCCTGCCTCTCTGCCTACTTGTGATCTTTGTCTGTCAATTAAATAAATAAAATCTTTTTTTTTTTTTTTTTAAGATTTTATTTATTTATTTGACAGAGAGAAATCACAAGTAGATGGAGAGGCAGGCAGAGAGAGAGAGAGAGGAGGAAGCAGGCTCCCTGCTGAGCAGAGAGCCCGATGCGGGACTCGATCCCAGGACCCTGAGATCATGACCTGAGCCGAAGGCAGCGGCTTAACCCACTGAGCCACCCAGGCGCCCCTAAATAAATAAAATCTTTAAAAAAATAAATAAATAAGAAGTCTTTGTTGACGAAATCCACTCCCTCTGAGATCTGTGGCCTTCGCCCCCAAATATAGCTCCGAGCTGCTGCTGCTGTCCTTCCGGCTTCCCGGCGGGCCTCCTGCAGCAGCCTCATCCCTGGCCGGGCCTCCTCCAATCCACACACCACACTCCGGAGCTGTGGCCCCAAACCCAAGTGTGACTACCCCAGGCTGCTGCGTCACCTGCAGGGAGGAACGCCTTCATCCCCCCGCCAGGCTTCCCGGTCTCGGCAAGTCCTTCCGCCGTGGCACACGGGGCCCGCGGTCTGGCTCCCCGGATTCTGTGGGGGCAGCCGCAACGCCTGGCCCATCTTCGTGCTTAGGTAGCAGCCCCGGGCCCTATCAGCAGTGCTCGGAAATACAGGCACTGGGTCAATGCCCCGGCTTCTGGAATGTGTTTCTTTATGTGTAGAACAGGACTGAAAATTCCTGCCGGGCAAGGCCTTAAAATACAGCGAGGCACAAACTCAGGTATGTGGGGGGGTGTGTCCGGCAAAGGACAACACAGGTATGAGGAGTGATGACTGTCCAAACACCGGCTGCTTCCTCCGAAGGAATGCCAGCTTTAGCTGGGGGCAGGCCAGCGGCTGCCTGGGAAAGGGCCATCACAGGCCTTTTCCTGGAGTCAGGCTCCCGGAGACCCCAGGACCTGGTGTGGCCTGCCACCTACTGGCCACACGGGGAACTGCACCGCACAGCGCAAGGTCCTGAGCACCACAGCAGGACCGCCTAAGGTTTGATGTACCTGGGCTGTGGAGCAAAGATTATGGTTCCCCTTTGGAGGGAAGGAGATGGCGGCTGCATGTAGGGGAAGTGACCTGTCCAAAGCCACACAGTCAGGAGGTTAAGAAGGGAAGGAGACAACGGCTTGCAAATCTGCTGGCTCTCCCGTAGAACTTACTAGCTGCATGACTGAGCAAGTCGCCTCTCCTCTCTAGGTCTTGGTTTTCTGGGGTATGTTGTAAGAAAAGCCTGGAAGGGCAGGCACTTCGGGCATGGCACAGGCCTCACGGTCCTATCTGACATCAGCGTGCTGACTTAAACAGTCACCCAATACGAAAACCGAATCCATGACAGAGCAGTGCGTCAGTCTGCATCGATGCACTGAGTCAGGAGACCTGCCCCTCCCCTGACGAGATGGAACATGTGCTGCTTCTGCTGGAACAGACCCAGCCCCTGCTACTACTGCCGCCCTCTCCTGCCCATACTCATAAAGCTAAATTTCACTAGAGCTTAGTGGGAAAAAAGCAAGTATTTTTTTTTTCTCAGAGAAGTTCACAGAGTCCCTGAATTCTACTCAGACCAGAGGGGTCCACAAACCTGTGAATAAGAGCCCCAGGGCTGGGTGCTGATAATGGGCAGGGTGCTGACTCGGTTCTCTCTGCGTTACATCACTTGGCTTTTTGGGAACAGAAGCAAGACCAGAGCAGAGCAGACCTCAAAACTAATAAACACACCCCACAATGAACTGAGCAGGTCTGGTACATGGGTGGGGTGGTCCAGGCCCTGGGAGTCCTCTGCTGACCACCCAGAGGAAGCGGCTGCTGAGCACTTTTAGCAAAAAGTCAGGATTCATACTGCAGGAAGAGAAGCAGAGAGCAAAATGTATCAGCAAAACTGCTCTGTCAGGCTCATAATTCGGATGAGAAACCCCAACAGAAGTGAGCTGGGACAGAACCGACACCACGCACACCCCCCAACCCTGCACCCACCACTGCCCAGCCACCGCCGCTGCCTGTTGGATGCCCTGCCCCGTGCTGGGACCAGACCAGGCCTGTAGTCCAGGGGCATAAGGGGGGCAGTGGGCATTCTGACTGCAGGGGGACGCGCGGCAGCCCTGGTTAAGGAAACAGACAAGATGCCTGGCCTCCTGGCACTGACAGCCCGGCAGGAGAGCAAGACGGTAACGAGGACCCACCGCACATACGCGAGACCTGGTTATGAGAGAAAACAAAGCAACGCCAGGCACAAGCCGTAGCGCCTGGCATCTCGGAGGAGCTCGGGTCGAATGTGTATCATCGCTCTGCTTTGCATTTGTGCCCCCCACTGCTTAGGCTAACTGTTGTACTCGAGGTACAGTGAGCCGTGAAGCCAGGATTCAGATCAGGATTTTGTGTCTTCACATCAGGATCCCCTTGCTCGAGCACTTGACGACCCTCGGAGAAGCGTTCCCGACACACCCACGGAGCGCTGACAGCCCTCTCCCTGCGCCCCCGCGACCAACGTCCTCACCTCCGGGTCACAGAAGAGCAGGGGGCTCCGGTAGGTGCGGGCCAGCCTCACGACGGTGCTCCGGTGAACGCTGCAGTGGCTCTCCCGGCCAGCTGCAAAGAAGCCGTGAGTGTGGCGGGCTGAATGTCTGCCTCGGCGGCCGTGAGCCAGGAGGCACTGGGCAAACTCAATCATCACCCCCTCCCCGGGCCTCAGTTGCCTGTTCAACCTGCTTTTCGTCAAATTAGAACATACTTTGTTCTCAAGCTGGGAGGCCTTGGAGAGAGCGTGCTCTAGAAACATGAGTTTCTTCATCTCGAAGATGAGGATGGGAACAGCCCCCAGGACTACAGAGATTCGACGAATTAATCTATAGGGAATTCATCAATGCTTACTGAGCATAATCTGTACCAGCCGCCGCACAGCCTGGGGGGTTCACAGTTCAGCTGGCTGGGGGCAGACGGCGCGGGCACCGGTGGAGGAGGGAGGGCGGGGAGTCTATGGACGGACTCCCAGGGGCCCGGACTGCAGGGCCGGTCAGGGAGCTGTCCCCCAGAGATGGGAAATGGGGGTTAGCGAGGCAAACAGGAAAAGAGCATTCACGGGAAGCGGTAGGATATAATCATTAAGGATGTGGTACGACTATTGGCTGTACCACTTTTTAGCAATGGGCCTCGGGCAGGTTACTACACCACACGGAGAGTTTCCTCAGCTGTGACACGTAACAGCATGTGCCTCAAAGGGTTGAGTGTGGTGAAGATGAAGTACAGAGAAATGACGCCGTCTGGATACAGGGCGTGCTGGGGAAAGGCCAGCTACTGTCAGTTCCGCTGTTAATACGACAGTCCCGGGAAGAGCAGGATTTGCTCAGAGAACTGTAAGCCGAGCCCAAGAACGGGAGAGTGACAGGAGGATGAGCCCAGACAGGAAGGCGGAAGGCCAGACTTTGTCCTCATGGGAGCTGGGATTTTACTCTGAAAGCCACGGGGAGTCCCCAGCTAACTCTCCGGAATGATCTCAGTGGAATGACCTGCTCAGATCTGCTTTCGGAGAGACGGAGAGATTCTGAAGCTCATGTACTTCCTTCTTTCCACAGTTCCTCCCCACCCTGCCCCTGCCCCAGGCCCCGGGGATCTGCACGGCTTCAGTGAGAAGTCTCCCTGGGGAGGTGGGGGTGGGGAAGGGGGACTGGCGGAATGGACTTACCGCCTGTGGCAAGGAAGCCCACCTTCCCCAGGAAGAAGGTGGCGTCCACATGGCGCAGGGACTCCTCCACATTCCGGAGGCTGATGAGAGAAGACACAGGACAGACCTTACGACCGAGAAGGCCTTAGGCCTTCCTCATCCCAGAGGGGCCGGAGAAGGAGATATAAGAGGAAACACCACTAGGGGAATATTTTGTCTTTCACTTTAAGGACATTTCATTACAAAGTGACTCAAGCCTCTAGAACAATCCAACAGTAAATATGGAGGTGATCAGTAAAGAGTAAGTGTCCCTCTCTAGCACCACCCTTCTGTCTCAACAACCCAGGGGTTACTGCTGCCCCCAGTTTGGGGTATAATTCCATTTGCATATGAATTTCTCATACACAAATACAGGCAGTGATATGTATAAGCATGTAGTTGGGTTTGATTGGGTTCAACCTGTGGCATTTTTTGGAACGACCACCCCGTATCACAATCTATTTTCTAGGTGATAGACGCTTACATGGTCTCCAGTTTCTCATCATGACAAGGTTGCCGCATGAACATTCTTCCACATGTGTTCTCACACATGTAGACAAATGTTTCTGTGGGGGAAGATGCTAGACCCAGAGTGGCTGGGACACAATATGTGTCTTTCTAAAATGTACCTAGGTCGGGGGCGCCTGGGTGGCTCAGTCAGTTGAACATCTGACTCTGTCTGACTCTTGATGCTTTCAGCTCAGGTCATGATCTCAGGGCCCTGGGATAGAGCCCTGTGTTGGACTGAGTACGAAGCCTGCTTGAGATTCTCCCTCTCCTTCTCCGTCTGCCCACCCCCACTTGTGCACACACACTCTCTCTCTCTTTCTCAAAAAAAAAAAAAAAAAGGTACCTAGGTATTGCAAAATTGCTTTCCAATCAGGTGACAATATTTATAGTCACATCAAGTGTATGAAAACAATCTTCTCCTTTCGGAAAAGGGAACTTTGACCCGCTGAGCCAAGGGTTTCATTCACTGGTGTCCAAGGAGGGATAAAGAATCTGTTGTCTCCTGGCCAAAAAGCCATCTTGGTCAGGAGAACCAAGCCAAGGTTTCAGCCTGAATGAACAAGGCCTGAAGCAAACAGTAAGGATAGCTCTCTGCCCTGATGTGTGACTGTAGAGCAGAATCTCCCCAGAGACAGGTCAGCGTTCCTTTTGAACAGAGATCTCACCCAAAGAGCAGCAGATCTGCTGAGTCAGGACCTCTGATAATCATGGCAGATCTCAGCCCTTTCTCTGCATCACCATGGGCTCTAGCCACTGCTCACCTGTTCCCCCTGGCCGGACAGTAGGTCTGAATTTGATCCTGCCGCTGGGTGTTTGTGTTTGGTAGCTCTATGTCCCTGGTCCTAGTGTTTCCACCCCAGCCTTCTCTTAACCCCCACCTCATGACTGGGTGTGTTTCAGATTCTGTGCTAGAGGTGCACCCCGCCTACCCTCAGTTGGCTATCCCCCAAGAGGGAGAGCAGACCTTCTACCATATTCCCCAGGTTTACTGCGGTCCTGTCCCCCAGGGTAGCTGGCACCACAGAGAGGCCAGGCGCCCAGCATCACCATCACTCACATTCCCCTGGCTACAGCCTCCCACTACCCTGGGCTCCTGACCCTGGACTAGCCTTCTCAGTCCTGCACACACACCTTGTGTTCCTCCTACCCATTACATTAACCTTCTTCATCTGGAACCTTCTGCTGACTCTCATTTTTACCGGGCTAGTTTGTCCTGGTTACCTCTAGCAGAAAGTCTATCCTGCCCTGAGTCCCGAGTCAGAGGTCTTGTTGGGACTCTCATAGCCCAACGCATTCTTCCTTTACAGGACCAGTGCCAGATACTGTAATCATCTGTTCAGGAGTCTGGCTTCCTCTCCCAGTGGGCTGGGAACACCTTTGGGTGGGGGGGTCTGCTTCATTCATGTCTGGGTCTGCCATCACGGATACAGAGAAGGCTGCAGAAAGCATTAGATAAATGACCAATGCCACCACTGGAGTTTATCAGTGTCTTTATTTTTTATTTTTAAAATTTTATTTGAGAGAGAGAGAGAGCAAGTGCATGGTGGAGAGGAGCAAAGGGAGGAGGACCGAGTATCTCAGGCAGACACACGTGGAGCACAGTCCCAGGACCCTGAGATCATGACCTGAGCCAAAATCAAGAGTCCGATGCTTGAAGCTTGAACCAACTGAGCCATGCAGGTACCCCTTAATCAGTGTCTTTAAAATATCATTCACTTGCCACTAGCTCCGTACCCTCACCCTCTGGGCTAGCCCCAGGCAGCCTCTCCTTGTGTCCCCTGCTTCCCATTACAAGTGATGTCACCATCCCAGTACATCCCTAAGCCAGGTCTACCTGAGCCCTGATGTCCCCACTCTCTGGCTCTCACCTGTATTTGCTGTGAAGGTTGACCACGAACATGATCAGGTCAATTCGGGGCCGATTCATGTTGGAGGGCAGAGGGAGGGACCTTGCCAGGTGGCTGAAAAATGAGAAACTGTAGGATAAAGATCCACATCACAGTGACCTTTCGCATGCTGCCCGCCCTGGGGCAAGAGGCTGTTGAGGGCTCCTCACCTATTCCCCCGATGCTCTTGTGGACTAGACTCCTCAGGTGAGAATAGGGGCAGGGCAGAGCTGGTCCCATCTAGACTGACCTCTACTGCCAGAAGGTAGCTCTGTCTGGTAACCACCTTGGCAAGAGGGAGTCGGGAGAGAAGATGGCACGGGGCTAGCCCGCTACACTGCATGCTGGGAGGGAGATCAGGCTCAGAAGAGGGGTGTTAGACTGTGCGGATTAGGGGTTAAGGCTGAACCTCTCTGGAGGGTAATGGAAGTGGGCTCAAATCTCAGGCTGCCCGTGACCAGCTATGTGACCTTGGGTAAGTCACCCTCATCACTCGTCTGAGCTTGTTCCCTCATCAGGTTCTTTCAAATGCTGGAAGGGGGTTGATTCTCCCCATGAGGGTGTTTCCCTTTCCCATGGAGGAACACCCAGTGGACTGGGATCCTTCTCTGTCAACATGAGCCCCTGGAGCTTGTCCAGCAGGGACAATGACACCCACATACATCCCGTCACTTGATTCCCACCGGCAGCTGTTTCCACTCTCCCCCAGTTAAAAAAAGAAAAACAAGATACTACTTCTTTAGTCAGCTTTTCTCGACATCTGGGGGGTGGCTGAACTTTCCTCTATGCCAAGTACTGCTCAAGCCACCGGGGATTCCGTAGGGAAAAAAGTCAAAGTCCCTGACTCAAGGGGCCGACCGAGGGGTCCGTGGGGCTGGCAGCCCCGAAACGAGAAAACGAACAGGTGCACAAAGACATCCTCGGTGGTCACAAGAGCTGCAGGAAAACAGGGGTGCGTGACAAGAGCGACGGAGGGTCCCTTGGCTGGGGACGGATCGCGCCTCTGGGCCCGGCCCCACGTGCGCCCGCCTCTCTGGCTCCCCGCTCGCGCTCCTGGGCCCACCGTTCAGGCCACCGCAGAGCCATCGGACACCCCCGGCCTCGGCTACTTACACCTTCAGCTCCGAGGCGCAGTCCTCCTTGAGCATCGAGTCGGCCAGCTGCTGCAGAAGAGCGTCTTCCGTGCCCACCAGCTGCCCGGCAGAGAAGGCGGCCTCCTGAGGCCCGGGCGCCGCAGACCCGCCGCGGGGCCCGGGCAGCGGGCCACACACCGAACGCCGCGCGGCTCCCGGATTCCGGCTCTCTCGCGCCCGGCGCCGTCTACCGACAGGGCTCGGCCGGGCACGGGTGGAGCGCCCAGTGCTGGCCGCACCGCAGTCCTTCCCTCCCAGGACCCTCCCCCGGACCGCGGGACCCAGCGACCCCGGGAACCCCTTCGCCCGCTCCGCGAGGAACTCAGCCTCCCGGGACCCTCCCCAGTCTCCCCGCCCAGCAGCTCCACCAATCAGAAACGGGGAAAGAGCCCGCCGCGCACGTATTGGTGGGGGCGTCCTTCAGCCTCAGCGGGCGACCACTCCCATTGGTTCGGAGTGTGGCTGTCCCGCCCACCACACCCCAGCCGGAAAGGCGCGCTCCAGACCCTGACAGAGCGCTCAGGAGCCGGCTGCTGAGGCGCAGCCAAAGAGGGAAGGAGGGAAGGCGGGCGGGGGAAGCCGAGCAGCTGACGCCTACCAAGATGGTGGCCGTGTTCAGGCCCGGCTGCTTGTCCAGTGGCCGCAACACCGACATCCCAGTCACGCAAAGAACCTCCGCTCCTGCCCCGCGCGCGGATCTTTCAAACCGCTGAGGTCCGCCCTTAAGCGAGAGACCGAGGGGCACGTGACCCTCATCTGGGCGGGGCTTCGCGGGGAGGGGCGGAGTCCTCTTAAAGGAACCCCGACCTCCTTTTTTGAGCGGGGAGCTCCAGCTCTGGCCTCAGGCTCCTAAAGTACAGTCCCTGGGACAGGCCTTTTATTTCCCGCCCGGAGGAAGAAGGCATTCAGTGTTTCGTTTTCGTTCGCTCGTGCTCATTCATCATACTCTTGATTCCTTCCAAGCCTGCCCCTCCCACGTCTTCCCTGACTCAGCTCAGAACAAAACCTTAAGGCCACTCTTGGCTCCTCTTTTCACATCCCACATCCAATCCATAAGCAAGCTTGTGGGTTTCAGACTTAAAATACATCCAGAAGCTGACCACTTCTCACCACCGCCACCGCCACCACCAGGACAAGCTACCGTCATCTCTCACCCCAGACTCGCGTAACAACCTTCTTACTGGGTCCCCGCTTCCTCCCCAGGGGTCTCTTCTCCATGCAGCAATCAGAGCCATCTTTTTTTTTTTTTTTTAAGATTTTATTTATTTATTTATTTATTTGACAGACAGAGATCACAAGTAGGTAGAGAGATCGGCAGAGGTAGAGAGGGGGAAGCAGGCTCCCGGTTGAGGGGAGAGCCGGATGCGGGGGCTTGATCCCAGGGCCCTGAGATCATAACCTGAGCTGAAGGAGAATGCCTAATTGACTGAGCCACCCAGGTGCTCCTAATTTTTAGTTTTTAATTAAAAAAATACTTAGAGGGGCTTTTCTTAACAATCCCTATCTAAAGCAGCAAGTCTTGGGGAGGCTGGCTGGCTCAGCTGGTAGAACTTGCCACTCTTGATCTTGGGGTTGTGAGTTCAAGCCCCACCTTGGGAGTAGAGTGTACTTAAATTAATAATAAATCATCCAAAAAAAAAAACAAACCCTCCATTACCTTTAAAAAAAAAAAAAAAGCAAATCTCCCACATACTCCCTGTCTTCTTTTTCTCAACAGCACTCATCTCCACTTTGCATGTGGTCAAGAACTGCACAGCCTCTGAGACTGTACCATATTTACAAACAAATAAACTGTTACTGTTTACTATTGTTTAGTAATAGTGTGTTACTGTTTCATGGATGAAACTCCTGGGTAAGAGACAAAGGATTTTGTCTAGTTTGTTTCCTATTACTGATGGTATAAACAGTAGCAGGTGTGTTTGTGTTACCCCATGTCCCCCGAGCCCTGTGAAGGACCCACCATGGACCCTTATACACTTCATGCATAGGACAGCAGTATAGAAGGGGACTAGACATTCACTCCTTTTATAGCAAGCAGCATACGGTTCTTTGTTCGGGGCATGGGGGAAATGTTACCTCCTCCTTCAAGGTTGCTTGCTGCAACCACAACCCTGAGAAATCAATCCTCTGGGTAAAGAGCTTTCAGGGCCTTGCTCTCTTGGCATTCCCGGCAGGAGCCCGCAGGGAAGTGCATGACCCTGGCCCATTGCTTCTCCCAACAGTTACATGATTACTTGTGCGTTGTCTTTCCAGCTACAGCAAAAGAAAGACACAGGAGAGCGGAGACTTTGTCATTTTCCCTGTCTGGGCCTTTGAAAAGTGCCTGACCCCATGGGAGTTGCTGCTGATTATTTGTTGAATGAAGGGATAAATTTGCATCCATTGATTAATTCTCAGCAGGGGTTCTTTCATCATTTCCTAGGGCAGACCCTTCACCCCACCTTGAGAATAAAGATGAGTCAGTCTACGGACATACCACCCTGAACGCGCCCGATCTCGTCTGATCTCAGAAGCTAAGCAGGGTCGGGCCTGGTTAGTACTTGGATGGGAGAATACAGATGAGTCAGGCATTGTCTATCAGCTCTGGAGTGGGGGGAGCCAGACCCTGATCACACAGGTGTGCTCCCTGCTGTGGTGTCTGGGGCAACAGAGCCATACTCCCGGTCTAACCTACATCCTTCTCACTGCAGGCGAAACTGTATCTTGCTTAGAAAGAGCTGGAAGTATATGGCTTCATGGAGTTCCTGCCCCAGTTCCTGATTGTTGCTACATGGGGTGTGGAAGGGACTCCCCAAAAGTCCGATGGTAATGAGTACTCTGAACATTAAGTAAGGTGAGCTAGGGGATGGAGATGGACAGGAAGAAGCTATTTTGGGTCAGGGGAGGCTTCTGTCAGCAGGTCATGTTTGAGCAGATGCCTGAATTCAGTGAGAGAAGAGCCAGTCAAGGATATGGACCGGGCTTCAGGTAGGAGTAGCAGCAGATGCTAAGACCCAGAGAGGGGAGCACCCCTGACGAGGGAGGCCAGGGGCTGAAGCAGATGGAGTCAGGAGACAGTGAGGAGAGGGGAGGCTGCAGAGGTCACTGAAGCCCTCGGAGTGCCCCGGAGAGACCCTGGCTCCAGTAGCACTAGCTAGAAGGGGCTGAGCTGAGACCCATTCAATCAGCAGGTGCTGAGTGCCAGGTTTGGTGCCCTGTGCTAGTGACCCAGGCACCAGAGATGCCATCCTTGCTCGGTGGTGGTTGGACCAATTACAACAGCCAAAGCAGCCCAGTTGGTGAGAGCCACCCCAGGGAGCCCCGGGGGGCCCAGATGCATGTAGGGTCCCTGGGGAGACACCGCTACACTTGCTGCGGAGGAAACGGTTGGCTGGGATGTGAAAGTGAGCTGGGGCTTGTCCCCTGGGCAGTGCAGTAGAAAGGAGCTGTGTGTGGGATCCATACAGCAATGAAGGGAGGGGATGGGCCAGAAGGCCAGACCCAGGCCTGGAGGTTCTAATATCAAGAACACGTGGAACTGGCAGGGCCATCAGACACCCTCTGGGACAGTGTTTTTCAAACTGGCTTCTGTGGAGCTCTGGGGAGATGCCTCAGGGATATGCTATAAGGAGCAAGGGGAAGCTGCATGGGGAGGGCCCAGAAACCCCATCCCATTGTTTAACAGAAGCAGCTCAGGCTTTATTCTCTGTTTTATATTGAGCTTCCCAGTATGCTTTTTTTTTTTTTTTAAGATTTTATTTATTTATTTGACAGAGATCACAAGTAGGCAGAGAGGAAGGCAGAGAGAGAGAGAGGAGGAAGCAGGCTCCCCGCTGAGCAGAGAGCCTGATGAGGGTCTCTATCCCACATGATCCCACAACCCTGGGATCATGACCTGAGCCGAAGGCAGAGGCTTTAACCCACTGAGCCACCCAC
>NC_081562.1:6590671-6688543 GCF_022355385.1 Mustela nigripes | reverse complement strand
AGAGAGGAGGAAGCAGGCTCCCCGCTGAGCAGAGAGCCTGATGAGGGTCTCTATCCCACATGATCCCACAACCCTGGGATCATGACCTGAGCCGAAGGCAGAGGCTTTAACCCACTGAGCCACCCAGGCACCCCCAATATGTTTGTGTGTGAATAAAGAATCATATGGCTAAAACAATCTCTGAAGGCCATTGATCACATTTTTTACGGCTTTATCATAGTATAATTGACATAGGTAAGCTACACATAGTTAAAGTCTATGGTTTGGTAAGTTGTTTTTTTTTTTTTTTTAAAGATTTATTTATTTATTTGACACAGAGAGAGCACAGCAGGGGAAGCAGCAGGCAGAGGGAGAGGGAGAAGCAGACTTCCCACTGAGCAGGGAGCCCTACACAGGGCTTGACCCCAGGACCCTGGGATCATGACCTGAGCCGAAGGCAGACGCTTAACGACTGAGCCAGCCAGGCGTCCTATGGTTTGATAAGCATTGACCAGTGTGTCCTCCTAGGAAGCCACCACCACCATCAGTGTAATGCACATGTCCGTTACCTCCGAAGGTTTCTCACCTTCACCACTCCCCTAACTCCTCTCTGTCCTCCAACTCCAGACTGTTGAGAAGCACTGAGGAGTCTATGCTCACAATAGTCCCATACTGGAAACACCCCAAATGTCCTTCGGTGGTCGACAGAAAAACCAGCTGTGGTATACTGACCCATGGAGCAGCATCAGTTGAGCATCAAAATGATTGTGTTGAGCGACAGACGCCAGGCACAAAAGTACATAATGTATGAGTCCGTTCACATTAAATACAAATACAGGAAAACCTAATTTACAGTGATAGATATCAGTGGGTACCTTTGGGAAGCGGGTATTGACTGGCAACAGGCAGGAGGGAACCATCTGGGGAGATGGAAATCTCCTAGACATTGATCAAAGCTGTATACACAAGTAAACACTCACCACTTAAGATTCGCATTTTACTGGGCACCTGGGTGGCTCAGTGGGTTAAGCCGCTGCCTTCGGCTCAGGTCATGATCTTGGGGTCCTGGGATCGAGTCCCGCATCGGGCTCTCTGCTCAGCGGGAAGCCTGCTTCCCTCTCTCTCTCTCTGCCTGCCTCTCTGTCTACTTGTGATCTCTCTCTGTCAAATAAATAAATAAAATCTTAAAAAAAAAAAAAAAGATTCGCATTTTACTCAATGAGTAGCCGGTCTCATTACAATTCCCCCTCTGACTGCAAACTCACTCCCCTTGCCATATATATCTGGAGAGGACCCACCACCCTTAAAGGGATCCAGATGGTCCCAGAGCTGGCAGGGTGTCTGTGGGGTGGGGGACCCTGGGTCCTGAAGGCATCTCTCCCAATGACCTTTCCGACCTGCCTATCCTCAGATTTCTGGGAATGGACTCCCTGAGGAAGTGTTTCCTTGAAACTGCTTTCCCTCCTTATAGGCCTCTGGGGCTGCTCTCTACTCTAAGGCAGTAGGCACTGATGTTTATGGAGTGCACACTGGGAGCCTGACGCTTTGCTGACACTCTGTTTATGGCACAGGTGGGAGGACCCAGGCTTGGGAGGTGGACCCCTTACCCCACCCCCACTCCCTAACTTCATCACTGAGAAGCTGGGTGACTTAGAGGGAGAAGGTAAGAAGCCTCACCTCTGAGCTGTAGCTGCCTCATCCCAGATGGGCTCTCAACGCCAGTCCAGCTGGAAGACAGAATGAAGCAGTGTGGGGGGCCATGCCTGGGACATTGGGGTACTCACTGCCCGGGAGTCAACAACCATGTGAGGCTGTATCCCAGCCAGGGCAACTTTGGGGCTGATGAGGCAGAACCTGAAGAGGCAGCCTCTGTGTGGGGACCTGAAGGCCAGACTAGGGCTCTGACTCTGGCATTGTCATTTTCTTGCTGTGTGACCTTGGATGACGGATAAATGAACTACTATGCATAAAACACTGAAAGCAGTGTCTACATTGGACCTAAGTGTCCAGAGTCTCCGCCTTGGTTCTTTCCTCTACAATATAGGATTCTCATTGGCTCTACTAGTCACTACTTCTGTGTACCCACCCGCTGGCTGGGGACACTCATCTCTCCCTACCCGCAAACCGCAAGCCTCCAAACCCTTCTATTTATCTCAGCTGGGGTCCCCTCCTCTCCAGGCTCAGCAGACACGGGACCCAGCAGCCTGCTAGGTGGTTCCCATCCATCCCCGAATTCTCTCAACCCTGCCCTGACTGTCATTTCTGTACCACGTGCACAGTGCGAGGGATCCAGAAGGGAAGGCTGGTTGCCAGGGCAACGGAGGATAAAGCCCTTGTTCTGCCAGTCTGCTGATTGGCTGAGACACGTCCCGCCTCCCACCATCCTGAGGGTGGGGGGGCAGAGGGAAGGGTCTTGATGGGCAGGGAGAGGTACCAGTGTGCCTTGCCAGCAGGGGACTTCCCCCTCCTGGCCCGGTCAGAGCCCCCAGGGCCTGAGGAGCTCAGTCTCCCACGGGGGACACCTTCCTCTGCCTCCAGCACCCACGGCGGCTGCAGATGGCAGTGTGTCTGGGGACAGCAGCTGCGACAGTCTGCAAGCCAACGCTGAGCTGCTCAGGCTGAGGTGGTGCGCTCAGCACAGAGCCCCCCTGGACAGGCATCGGCAGGGCATGAGGTGGGTCTGCCGGCATTTGGGGGAGGGGAAGGGGGCACCTGCCAATGGTTTGGGAGGCAGGAAGCTGGGCTCTACAGCCCTCAACCCTCACACTGTCCTGGATGGGACTTTGGCTAGAATGGGGCTGGAAAATTCCTTATAGATCATCTGGTAACCCCTCTCCCACTTCGTCACGGTGCATGGGGAACCTTGAAGCCCAGAGGGGGGTGAGGTGTGGCCCAAGGTCACAAAGAAGCCCAGCGAGTGATTTGTTTCAGCTAGGCTAGTCCCTGAGAATCCAGGAGAAGGTCCAGGGGTCCTCAGTCTGCCTGGGAATGCCTGGGGTTTTGTTCACAGGGATGGAGAGGTTGGGGGACTCTAAACCTTGCTCCATTGAGCCACACCACTGCAGCCCAAGTGACTTTGGCTCTGCCCAAGTCCTTCATTCTCATGTTTAAGCTTCAAGGGGACTGGGGTTCCTGCCTGTGGCTGGGGGGGTGCGGCACGAATACTTGGCCTCAGTCAAGTTCATTTGGAGCAGCCTTCCTGCTTGGGGTCCCTTTTCCTGACTTCCTCTCAACCCAGCTGCACCAAAGTAATTTTGAGCGCTCTCTTTGGCTCTCCAGAAAGGCAGATGCTTAGGAGAGAATGGCTAAGCCCTCTTCATTTTATTTCTCCATGAGTATGGCACCTTGAGACACTGTCTGTGCTTCAGAGGGGCCAGTGGGGACCCTGGGGGTCAGGGGCAGGCATCGGGATGGATGTGGGACTGGTAAGCAGCATCTCTTTCTCCGGGGGTCACAGCCCACCTTGAAGACCCACCAGGAAGTAGTAGGACAAGAGGGGCTGGAGTTTGGAGACAGAGGTCTGAGGAGCTGGAGCTTCTCTTTAGCTTGTCCTGGAGTCGTTCCATTCATCCCCTTCCTTCCTTTCCCAGAAGCCAAGGTGGATCCCTGCTCATTTCATTCTGCTCAGGTGTCCTTTACCCATTCTGGAGGACTCAAACCTCAGGCCATCTCTGGGCCTTTGAGGCCCACCCAGCTCTTAGTCACCTTCCAACCCAGGGCAAGTTAGTGAACCCCTCTGGGCCTCAGTAAAATGTAGACACCTACCCCACAGGCCTCGTGATTTGTGAACACGCCCTAACAGGGATCTCCTCTCCTGGCAGGCAGCCGTGGGGCTCCTCACCCTTCCCCAATTTTTACTCCTCAAGAAGGGTTTGAGGGTGGGTTAAATGGGTCCTATTCTATCCCATTCCTGGAAAAGATGGTCTGGCTTTTGAAAAATGAGTAGGAGCCTACCGCATGAACAACGAGTAGGAGCCTACCGCATGAACAATGAGTAGGAGCCTACCGCATGAACATGGTACAGAGGACATCCCAGGGAAAATGAAAATGAAAAGGGCATCTGCATCCTATGAAAGATGGAGACTGTATGACACGCAGGGACACACAGGTGACTGACGAGCAGTTCCATAGGATGGCACATGGGCAGGGAGAGGAGGATGGGGAGGTTGGCAGAGCACAGCTTTGAGTACCTTTGGGCCATTCTAAGGGGTCTTGGTGTATGGAAACTTCGTGAAGCACCTTATATCTGCCACCTTCCATTTTCCTGCTTTCCTGTCCCCAGTTTGCTGGAAATAACAAGACAAGGGCTGATTCCAGACCATGCAGCTTGGTCCTAAATGCTCTTTAGGTCTTACTTTGTCAAACATTCACAGTGACCTTAAGAAATGGATCCTACTCCTGTCCCCATCTTACAGATAAGGAAACTGAGGCTCAGAGAGTAAGAACAAGGAACTATAGAGCACGTATCATGGGCCAGGCATTAATTCTGAGTATTTTACATAAATCAACCCATTGAACGGTCACAGCAGCTCCCCGATCCAGGTACTATCTTCATGCCCATTTTACAGATGTGGAAACCCAAGGCCCAAGTTTTTGGGGCGGTGTTCACAGTCTTGTAATTACAAAACTGGGCATAGGCCTGAGTTCGGGAGACGGAGCAGACCCTGTTGCCATCAACCCGGTCCCCTGGGGAAGGGGGTTTGTTCAGACGGCTCTTGCAAATCACACCCAGCCAGGATGTGCCCCGGCTGGGGACCCACTCATCTGTGAGGGTCTGGCAAGAGGGTGGGGGGCAGAGGGCAACAGCTGCCACTGCAGGGTCAGGGCCGGGAGGGGTGGCTCAGGGGAGGCAAGGCCCCAGCTGTCCTTCACTGAGCCCTCGGAATCTCCCCCCACCCCAGGCAACTTGCCTGAGGGCACCCTGGCCTGTGAGGGATGGAGCCAGGTTCTGCCCTCAGCTCTAAGCGGCCTTTGTGAAGGGTGAGTAGGTCCCAGGAGAGCCCCTGTGAGGGGGGCAGCTCTGTTCTCGGCCCCCCGCAGGGGACAAGCCGGCGAGTCCCCGCCCTCTACTCTCCTGGGCCTCAGCCTTCCCAGCTGTAAGGTGATGCTCCGACCTTCCGGCCCTGGGAAGCCGGCGCGGGTCCCTCCGGGCTGGCAGGTGGGACCAGGGGCGCCTCCGCCAAGCACTCACCTACCGTGTCTCGGCAGCTGAGGCCGCCGCGATGCCGCACTTCTTGGACTGGTTCGTGCCCGTCTACCTGGTCATCTCTGTGCTCATCCTCGTGGGCTTCGGCGCCTGCATCTACTACTTCGAGCCCGGCCTGCAGGAGGCGCACAAGTGGCGCGTGCAGCGCCCCCTGGTGGACCGTGACCTCCGCAAGACCCTGATGGTCAGAGACAACTTGGCCTTTGGAGGGCCAGAGGTCTGAGTGGACCCCCGCGGGTGGCCGTGGCCGGCACCGGGCGCCCTCCCCCGCGTCGCCCAGCCTGCAGACCCCGGGGCAGACAGGACAACCCCTGGTCCTCCAGGCCATCCTTCTTCAGCCTGGACCCTCCCAGCAGAGGCTTCCGGGTCTTCCGGGTGGACCCTGGCTGCACCTGTTAAGATGGGGAACCTGGGCACCTTAAGGTGTCACTGCTGCTGGCCCAAGGCTTGCTCTCCACCTCCTGCCCTCCCCAGCTCTGAGTTTAATTCCCCACTGACCCCCAGTGCCTTTGTGCTGCCCAGCTCTCTTGCCCCTCACCTGTAGCCAGGCACCGCTGTCCCTGCCTGTCCTGAGCCTCGAGAGAGTCCCACTTCCCCACTGAATTCCTGGTGATGCTCAATGGCCCAGGCCACCCAGGCACCCACCCTAGCTTCACATGGCCGACTTCAAAGCAGACCCAAGGAAAAGTCACTAACCCGATCCAGCACCCACCCCTCTGGACTCAGGCTTGGCACTGAGCGAATGTGATGGGGTGGCAGGGTGTACGACCACAGAGGAAGGAGGGTGTGTGTGTGTGTGTGTGTGTGTGTGTGTGTGTGCATGAGAGAGAGAGAGAGTATGTCTGGCGGGGAGCGGAGAGGCATGTGGGGGAGAGGAGATGCAGGGGTGTGTGTGTGACAGGCAGAGTGGGAGGTCGTGGGGATAGGGCGAGCTAGTGAGCAGCCCTGGCGGCCACCAGCAGCAGCTCCCATTTCTGTCCCTCTGCCAAACTTTTCTGTATCTCCTCTTCCCCAAGGCCCCTGCCTTCCCTCCCTCCCTGCTCCTTCAGATACTGCCCCCCTCCCCGCACCCACCCTGCCCACCCTAGCCCCACCAGGGAGCCGCCCTCCTGTGTGATTGGCAGTCTGTCTCACTCTCTTCCTCTGGAGCGCCCCTCTTAGTTTCTTGCAATAAAAAAGACTTCATGACTGTTTTTGTGGGATTCTCTCCTTTCCTGAAGGGCGGATCATGTCTGTCATGTCACTGGATCTTTTTTTTTTTTTAAGATTTTATTTATTTATTTGTCAGGGATAGAGGGAGAGAGAGCGAGCTAGCATTGGCAGACAGAGAGGCAGGCAGAGGCAGAGGCAGAGGGAGAAGCAGGCTCCCTGCCAAGCAAGGAGCCCGATGTGGGACTCGATCCCAGGACACTGGGATCATGACCTGAGCCGAAGGCAGCTGCTTAACCAACTGAGCCACCCAGGCGTCCCAATGTCACTGGATCTTCAGAAAAAACTATGATAGTGCAATATTCCCCTTTTTAGGGATGGGGACACCTGTCTCAGAGAAGGTAGCTAAAGCAGTTTCTCAGCATTCCTGATGTGGTGGGCCAGATCATTCTTTGCTGTGGGAGGCTGTCCTGTGTGTTGTGGGAGAATGGGCATTTCTGGTTTCTATTCACTGGAAACCAGTACCTCTTACCCCCTCCCCCTAATCAGCTGAAGCTGTTAGCTGAATACATGAGGTCAAGTGCCACTGAGACTAAGAGTTCAGTCACAGAAACGCAAAACAAAGGCCTTAAACCAAGGCACAGTTCTCAGGAAGGTTGTTGGGAGCTAGTCTGATGGCCGGGTCCCCGGATGTTCAGGGGCACGAGTTGCCTCTCTCTGGCTGCTTTGCTGTGCCTGGGATGTGGCCCAGGGTGGCAAAATCCAGGGGCCTCATCTGCACCTAGAGCAGCAAGGTGGAGGGAAGTGTGTCCCCTCCCTTGAGGGACACTCGGGGATGGCCATACCCCCCATGACCTTATATCCTACTGGTCAGTACTTGGTCATATGGCAGTTTCTAGCTACAAATGGAGACTGGGAAGTATATTCTCCCATTTTTATTTTTTAAAGATTTTATTTATTTATTTGAGACAGAGAGTGAGAGAGAACAGGCATGGGGTAGGGGCAGAGGCAGGGGAGAAGCTGTGTGCTGAGCAGGGAGCCTGATCCCAGGACCCTGAGATCATGACCAGAGATGAAGGCAGATGCTTAAGCAACTAAGCCACCCAGGCGCCCCTGGGAAGTATATATATATATTTTTTAAGATTTTATTTATTTATATGACAAGTAGGCAGAGAGGCAGGCAGAGAGAGAGAGAGGAGGAAGCAGGCTTCCCGCTGAGCAGAGATCCCGATGAGGGACTCGATCCCAGGACCCTCAGATCATGACCTGAGCTGAAGGCAGAGGCTTAACCCACTGAACCACCCAGGTGCCCTGGGAAGTATATTCTTTAGTTGGGTGGCTGTGTGTCCATTTACGAAGTCTGCCTCCTTGAGAGGGGGAGAACACGGACACAAGTACCATTCCATTGTCATAAGGTTTTTTTTTTTTTTTTTCTCCAAGATTTTATTTATTTTTTTGTCCGAGAGAGAGAGACAGAGAGACAGAGAGCACAAGCAGGGGGAGCAGCAGGCAAAGGAAGAAGCAGGCTCTCCACTGAGCAGGGAGCCCGACCCGGGACTTGATCCCAGGACCCTGGGATCATGCCCTGAGCGGAACACAGGAGCGCCTGTGACTTAAGTGACTGAGCCACTCACGCATCCCCCATTGTCATAGGGGTTGGTCGAGGCTGCAGGGCGCAGGCTGAGATTTCGACCAGATCCCCTGCCCCCCAGAGCAGGGCTCATCCCTAAGGAATGAGGGAAGGCGAGAGCTGGAGGCTGGGGCTGCTCTTCCGCTATGGGACAAACCCAGGTCTTGCCTACCCTGGGTTGCAGAACCCGGCCAGGGGGAGGCCTGAGAAGCACCCAAGGTTCACACCCAAGTGCCTCCGTCAATTCTGTGCCCCTGGGGCCTCTCTGGCCTCCCCCAGCCCGGCCCTGCTGCGTCCGATTGTGGAGATTTTTCCCACATGCTCTGGTCCCAGGCGGCTGGCCTCACTACCCCTCACTGTGTGCTTCTTGCAGGCACAAGACACCAACATGGAATCAGCTGAAGTAAAAGGATTTGGGTCGGGACTCAGGCTTTTTGGACCATGGTGTTCAAGGATGTCCCCAGGACCTGCCATCTGTCTGTCTGTCTCCCTAGGTCCTGATTTGCTTTGTGGGGGCTGCATTTCCGGCCGACTTTCTGCTGCTGGCGGTCAAGTTCCCCTGGTAGTCCTAGGCTCCCGCAGCCTTCAGCACCTTGATTCCAGGATGGGGCAGGCATCTTGTTCCAGCAAAAGCTCAGGGTGTGGACTCCCATTGCCTTCAGCACCCCGCCCTGCCCCTGGAGGCACATGAACTCAGGGCATGGGGCACCCTGATTCCCAGCCCCCTCTGGCCCCCACTGCTGGACCCGGGTGGAGATGGCCTACTGATCACATGGTCCCAGGAGGGCTGGGGCGGGCAGGGGCAGTTGCCTGAGGGAGGGAACAGGTTTTGGGAGGAAGAGAGAGGGACTGAAGATGTCCTATTAAGAGGCGGAAACAAGGGACGCCTGGGTGGCTCAGTTGGTTGGATGACTGCCTTCCCCTCAGGTCATGATCCCGGAGTCCTGCGATCAAGTCCCGGGATTGAGTCCCGCATCAGGCTCCCAGCTCCCCGGGGAGTCTGTTTCTCCCTCTGACTTTCTCCTTGCTCATGCTCTCTCTCACTGTCTTTCTCTCAAATAAATAAATAAAACTTAAAAAAAAAAGAGGAGGAAACAAGTGTGGAGAGATGTTAGTCACCCAGGCTACCCAGAAGGCTGGACTGGCTGAGCCTGCGAGGGCCTCAGGCTAAATCTGGCCTGCTGCCAAATTTGGTTTGTCCAACACAGCGTTTTGGGGGAAAATGCAAATTAATTGGCAACATTTATAAGTCAGGAGATTTCGCATGAGAAATCTCTTTTTCTGACTCCTCTTTAAAAATAAAACTTCTGGCCACACTGGATTCGAAGTGTGAACACGTTCAAGGTTATAAACACGTAGTCTCCGCAGGGAGGGTGTTGACCGTGACCCTGCCTGAGGCTTGGGCAATGGCCAGTCCGCCTCACAGCTGCCTCTGCCGAGGAAGGCAGCAGAGCTTCTCATCCTGGGGCTGCTGAAGAGGAAGGAGCCTGGGGCTCAGAGAGGGTAAGGGGTTCTTGCCAACCTTGTGCTTAAACTTGGGCCCTTTCCCAGTTCCCACAGCTTCTTACATAAATGCTTATTTACATCTGCTCTTCCCATAAAGAATGCAAGAAGGTTTCAGTTAAAGAAGCCACACACCTAGGGGCGAAAAGGAAACATTCTGACTGACTGTTCCCATGATACTATTGTCTCTGAGCTTCCCGGCAGCCAGAGGGAAAGAGGACACACCTAGAAGTGGTTTTATTCTTGTTTTGTGATAGAAGGAAGAGAAAAGGACTCTTTGTGAAAGACAGATTTCTGGCTCTAGATACTAAAAAGAAATGTCTCAAATGGGATATTAACACAACAGACTGTATCCTTGGCATTTTTTTGGGAAGGGGGAGGGTTGACTCAGACAGCAGAGCCTAAGGAAAGAGGCCATTGTCCATGAAGACAGATTTTTCCTTCTGCCAGGCCATGCCAAAGGACTATACTGGGAGCAACCTGGGGTTGGGACCTGACCATAAATCCTAGAAAACTGTTCATTTATATCGCACGTCCTTGGGCAAGCTTCCTTAGCTCGCAGACATACATCAGAATCCAGCCAGCATTTCTGTGCACCAGGCACTGAAAAATCACAGATGACCGAAGCCCAGATGAATGTCCCCCGCCAGTGCCTGGCCTCATGCTCAGCCCAGGGCAGGTTATCCATAGACGGCGCATTGTTTCTGTTTATCACTCCTGCCCTGCCTGCCCCCTGGGTTGTGGCAAATGTCGAAGGAGCTAGTTGGCAAGTAAGCACCCTATAAATACTGTGTGTCCTACAGATATCCTCCCAAACCCCATGGAAGCCTGTCACATACCTGCTCTACCCAGCACTAGCCCTGCCACCAAGAATGCAATGATAGGGGCGCCTGGGTGGCTCAGTCGGTTAAGCCACTGCCTTCGGCTCAGGTCATGATCTCAGGGTCCTGGGATCGAGTCCCACATCGGGCTCTCTGCTCAGCAGGGAGCCTGCTTCCCTTCCTCTCTCTCTGCCTGCCTCTCTGCCTACTTGTGATTTCTGTCTGTCAAATAAATAAAATCTTAAAAAAAAAAAAAGAATGCAATGACAAAGAAGATAGAGTCTCTGAATTAAAAGAGCTCACAAGCTGGAGGGGACAGATGTGTAAACAAATGACACAAGTGTCACCGCAGCAAGAAGATGTGTGAGAAACTGAAAACAGAACCGAAGACTCTTGGGGTGGGGCTTTGTGAAGGAAAGCTTCCTGGAGGACATAACAACTCCTCTGGGTTTTGAAGGCTGAATAAGAGTTTTCCCTGTAAAGGGAAGAGCAGTCAGTAAGTGCAGAGCCATGGAGGTTAGGGGGAACCCTTTACTCTCTGAAAAGTGTGAGGGGTGTCATGTAGTTGAAGTCTAGAATATTGGTGAGTGGTGGGAAGGGAGACTGAATGACCAGAAGGTGGATGTTCACATAAGGTTAGATACAGGAAGAGAATCAGATGATTTTCCAGTTGCTACCTCCTCCAAGAAGCCCTACCTGATTCCACCAGCAGCTTTCCCCATTACAGCCCTAATCTTGTGCTGTGATTTTGTTTATGTGTCGGTGGAGAGCAGCAATGGCATCTCCTCATCTCAGCCCACAGCCTGCTTGGCACTGGGCAAGGCCTCCGTGAAAGCATGCTTGTTGGATGAATGGGCTGGTCTCTTTGGAAGTCTTGCCAGGGGCTACCCATCTGCTTAGCTACTGAGATTTTAGAAAGGCTTAGAGGCTTCCTGGGGGCCAGGGTAGAGGTGGGGAAACTGTTGTGCTGGTTTTTTAATGCCTTGGGATGTTTTGCAGAGTCCCCAAAGCTTCCCTTTCCTACCATCTGGGAGCTGTCAGGAGATGGTGGGTGTGTCTGGGCCAGGCCCAGAACAGGACGGGAGGCAGGAATGTGCAGGGTCCCTGCGTAGGAATGGTTGCAATGTTCGGACTCTTGGCCTCGGGTTGGGGAGTGCGGCACTGGCTTCTCATTGTTCCGCCCCCTCGGCTCTCCACTTGGGTCGGGCAGGAAGGGCTTGGAAAAGCCAGAGACTAGCTTCAGGAGGAAGGCAGAGGCTTTGGGCTCCCTCAACAGATAATCACGCTGTCAATCAACACTGTTACAGAGGGGCAAAGTCCCTCCTCTGCCCCCAACAGTAGGAAGGACTCATAATTTGGAGACCTGGATGGCAAGCCACGGGTTTATTGTGTGAGTTTCCTCAAGTCCAAGTCTGCGTCCCTCTGTATCCGCAGCTGGAAGCAGGTGGAGCTGATGCGGAAGTCACAGGAAATCATGAGGGCAAAGAAAAAAAAAAAAAAAAAACAGAATGACGAGGCTACAGTTTCAGTGGCTAACCTGGATTGAATTCACTGCACTTCTCACTATATACCTACAACTGTGCAAGTGGGTCATCGGTCCTGTTCATCAACTATTTCTGGCTCTTCTGCTCTCACACACAGTAGGGTTAACTTCCCTACCTCCTTGTGGTGGGTGGGACCATGTGACTAATTCTGGGATCAGAAGTGAGTCCAGGCCAGGGGTGTGTGGGTGGCTCAGGCAGTTAAGCGTCTGACTCTTGATCTCAGCTCAGGTCTTGATCTCAGGGTCTTGAGTCTGGGCGTGGAGCTGGACCCAGTGTGGGGCCCAGTGTGGAGCCTACTGAGAAGGAGGAGGAGGGGGAGGAGGAAGAGGAGGAGGAGAGAGTCTAAGACAAAGCATTCCATTGCTAGTGCACACTTCACCCCTCTGTCTGTCTGTCACAATGACCAGCAAGGCTCCAGAAGGTGGCTGCTCCATCAGCCTGGGTTCCAGGAAGATGACACAGAGCAGAGCCTCTGTGGATCCAAACCACAGTGGACATGAGAAACGAATGAGAAGGAAACCTTTGTTGTTACAAGGCCCTCCCTCGGGTTTTGGAACTGTTTGTTATTGCAGTATAATTTAACCCATCCTGACCAATAGCATTCCCATTTTTACAGGTGAAGAAACTGGAGCTCGGAGACTGGTGACCTGTTCAAAAATCACACAGCGGGAGCAAATCCAAGACGGGGATTCTAGAGCCCGCATCGCTTGTCTGGGAGGCCACCACAATGATGTTTTGCTTGGGTCAATGTTTGTCCTCTGAGGCTACTTCCAGGGCCTTGAGGATCATTCCTTTGCGGAGAAAGAACAACGGCGGAGACATGAGGTCATTGCCACGGCCGACCACTAGAGGGCAGCTGAACCCAGGCTGTAATTACTGGGCAGGCAGTGCCCTCCAGGTGCACCCCCCCAATCTTGGAGGACAGAGCCGGGCAGATGGGCCTGGGAGATACAGACTTGAGCCAGACTCAGGCCTGACTCTCAAGTCCCTAAGATCCTGGCAGGGAGCCAGGTGGAGGAATGCTAGGTCTTTAAGCTGGAAGAGCCCACGTGAAGGCACCTGGGATGTATTTGCAAAGAAAACTGAGGGCCGGAAGCCCAAGCGATCTGATAGGAGCTGTGTAATGACTCGTGTGCCAAAGTGGGGGAGAGAATCCAGGACTCCTGACTCCTACTTAGGGCTTCCTCATCTCAAAAATGATGTAATCCAGTGGGGGTGACCAGTAAGGGCTCCCCCTACCCAATCTATCCTGGCAGAACTGTGCTGTCCCCTCCCCCAGCCACCTATATTCTTCCTCAAACTGGGCTGGTCTCCAGAACAAGAAGGGAGGGGGAGGAACTCCAGACCCCTCCCCTCCCCCACCCAGGGGGCTTCCAGTAGGTGTTGCCCCAGTAACCAGAGCACAGCCAAGTGTGAAAACTTAGAGGTTGAAAAGGGAGAGAATGGATGAAGAGGGGAAGGTCGGAGTCCACACGGTCACCAATCACTCCTTCATTTCATTCATTCACTCATCCGTTCATTCATTCATTCAGCTGATGCTAGCCAGGGCATCGGACCCAGAGAAAATAAGTTCCCCTGTGGCTAGTGGCTGTCACACTGGATGGCACAGATATAGAACATTTCCATTATCGTAGAATGTTCTATTGGCCAGCACGGCTCCAGGAGCTCACTCGCTAAGGAGGGCAATCCCCAGGAAAATCGACCAGACCGCACTGCGTTTATGGGTGGCGGTGTGCTCATCAGCCAAAAGCAGGTGACAAGGCAAAGCCTACAGGAGGCACCGAGAGCAGGCTTAGCCTAGTTCCTGGCTCAGGGGGAGTGCTCAAAGGATGTCCTGTATTGTCATTGCTGTATTACTGTAAGGACCTGTTTACATACCCATCGTCTTGAGCAGCCAGCGAGCTCCTTCCCAGCCTCGGCACAGTGCCTGGCATATAGTAAGTGTCCAGTAAATGGTAGCTCTGATTAGCACGATCACTGTTATTACTGTTGCGATGACAGGGGCAGAAGAAGACACCCAGCCCACAGGCTGGGGCTTCCAGGCCCAGACCTGGGTCATCTTCATGTCCTCAGGGCCTTGGGACAGGGTCCATCTGGAGTGGGGAAGGGCTCAAGGAATTGTTGAAGCAGACAGCCCTGGCTTTAGCTTCTGGGATCTCGAGCTTGACCCAGGAAAGTCCTCAGGTGGGTGGACGAGATAGCTGGGGGTCGCAGAGCTAAACGGGAGCGTGGAAGCAATGCAGAGAGAAGTGTGGCCGTATTTGGAGTGTCCTTAATTGGCTCCAAGAGCTCTAATCATTTGGTTTACAGGATAAAACTGCGTGGGTTCCCGTACGAGAGGACTAGCTATACTGAGGGAAACTTTGGAGAGAACCGGGAGACGTCTCTCAGGGGTCAGAGTCTCTGGGAGACAGAGTAGATTTAAATTTGGGGAGGACAGGCGACAGGGCACGGTCCTCCCCCAGGATGCCCTTGAGTCCAGGGCAGCCCAGCCTGGCCTTAGGAGCCTCCCCAGGCCCTTCAGGATTCCAGAGGCTCAGAACAGCCATTCACGGACGCCCACTCCTGAGAAGCCAGCCCCTCCCTGCCCTGGAGCCCAGGCCAGATGCGGATGTGGCTGGTGGGACAGGTCAGGAGAGGGCTGTGCCCTAGGCCTGGGGACGATGGCTTGGAGGCTGAGCAGAAGCCCATGAGGGGACCAGAGGGAAGAGGGCCCTGAGCTGGTCACAGTAGCCATCTGGGCACAGAGGAGGGCTTCCCGGACTGAAAAGCGCTGGACTTTTCTTGTTCTCTGATCAAGGCAGGTGGGTATGTGTGTGTGTGTGTGTGTGTGTGTGTGTGTGTGTAAAGGGAGTGGATGGGAGTGGATGATAAATGACGGGAGATAGGCTCAGTGAGGGGGTGGGGGGCTGGCGACATTGGAACAAGTGGATCTCAGAGATCCTATCTTTGGACCTGCTCTCTCCGTGTGGGCATGCACACCGAGGGTAGATATTTGTGGGTGAGGCCAGCATGTGCCCAGGTGTGCGTGGTTGGGAATAAGGCCAGGGCCTTAGGGCAGGGCCATAGGGCTGTGCTGCGTTGGGGGTGATGGAGGCTGGCGCAGTCTTGGGTACAAACATGTGGCTGGAGAAGGGCTGGGGTATCACTGTGAAAACCCCTTGCTCCAGCCCTTAGGGACCTGGCTTTAGGGTCAGCCCCTCTCCTGAGAACCCTTCCGACCAGCCCTGGCCTGCCCTGCTTGCTGTGTTGAAAGCAACAGGAACAACTTCAGTCCAGCAGGGAAATTATACGGAGCCTAGAGTGTGCGCTAGCTGGCCATCTGGGGGTCTCAGAGCCCACCTTGGGGGATAGCTCATCCACAGATGATCAGCCAGCGCCCTCGACCCCTCCTCTCCCCTCCTGCTGGTCTGTTGTTTCTACCGCTGTGCTGGGCAGCCTTCTCCAGCTTCACGCCAGCCACAGAGTTTCAACCGTGGATGTCTCTGCCACTCCCCTGGCCTCCACTTCTGTTCCCTTCTCATCCCTCTGTCACCTGGCACGGGAGTGACTCTTCCCACCGGCCGATCTGACTGGGTCGTTTTCCTGGGCCGAGCATCACTGTGGCCTGGCCTGGGCCTGATCACTGCATCTGTGGCCTTATACCAGCCTCCCCACCCCCCCAACACCCTAGGAGTTCCACAGTTGATTTTCAGGCAGATAGCATCCCTCCCCTTGGGGGCTTCTGTGGGAGCCACCCGGCCTCCAGGCCAGCCTCCCTCCTCTGAGGCCAACGCCCACGTCCAGCTTAGCTGGGCCGGCTTCGCTGCCTGGCTCCGCTGGGGATGGCAGGTTCCCCAGGGCCAAGGACTGTGGCTAGTTCACTGTGAGCCCTTGTCACTTGGCTTCCCGAGCCTCCCCGTCACCGTGGCCCTCTTCAGCTCCGGCTGATTCCGGCTCTGGCGGCAGGCCAGCCCAGGGCTCTTTCCTGGTCCTGGGCAGAAGCCCCAGAGGCAGACGCTGTTCCCAAGCCAAACAGGTCATCCCTCAGCCTCCCACCGGGATGCCTGAACTCCTGTGAGTGCTGTGGGTGGGAACCCAGAGCCCTCCGGCCCCTCCTGGAGAAGACAGACAGACAGGCTTCCAATAACCACTGTTCCTTCAGACCTGGCAGTGTTTTTCGTTTGTTTGTTTGTTTGCTTCTTGTTTTTTGTTTCTAAGTAAGCTTCTTGCCTAATATGGGGTTCAAATACAGAACCCCAACATCAAGAGTTGTGTGCTCTACTGACTGTACTGACTGAGACAGCCAGGCGCCCATGACCTCTAGGCATTTGTGTTTTGGATAAGTAGTATAAAGCTCAAGCCATTGAGGATGCCACAGATTTATATCCCGATATATTAAAATTTTTTTGTCAATATATTTCTTGAAAGATATTTCTGTTGTCTCATTGTTAACAAATTATATTTAGAGATTAAGCTATACACACACACACACACTTATTTATTTATTTATTTATTACTGATTTTGTTTGTTTATTTGACAGACAGAGATCACAAGTAGACAGAGAGGCAGACAGAGAGAGAGAGAGGGAAGCAGGCTCCCTGCTGAGCAGAGAGCCCGAGGCGGGACTCGATCCCAGAACCCTGGGATCATGACCTGAGCCGAAGGCAGAGGCTTTAACTCACTGAGCCACCCAGGTGCCCTGCTTTACATATGTATTTAGCAATTTTTTCCATTGTTATATTTCTACCAGTTATATGGTGAATAGTTTTTAAAACTATTTCGTACCTTACTGACTGCATAATATGAAAATGATAAATCAGGCTTTACCCAACAATTACTCTGTAACATTTCATAGGATTTAAGTATTTTGCACTTTAAAATACTGTCTTGTTTTATAAGACCTTGGCAAACACTGACAACTGCAAATAAATTTGCTACTTAGTAAAGAAATTTTTATACTCTTTATTAACTAGGAATCAAAGAAATGCAAGCAGAGCCCCTCACCCCCCGCTTGGCACCTTCTCTCTGTTGATTGCCTCAGGAGAACACGGAAGACCCGGATGGACCACAATTTTGAGATGCAGCAGCATGGCTCCCTCAACCCCACAACCCCTCTCTCCCACAGCCACCTGCTGGGGCGCCCTGCCCGCCCCTCAAAGCTCTCTGGAGGAGTGTCTCCCCTCGTCCCTGTCCTCAGGAAAACCATTCGTCTGGATGCCTTTCCTCAAAGCCATATCCCACAGGCTTCCGGCCGACCAGGCCCTGGAGCCAGGGCCCGGACTGTGCCCCCACAGGAGACCGTGCCCCGGAAGCTCAGCTCCATCTCCTTAACACTCCGGCAGAACAGCCAGGCATGGCCCCTGAGTCCCCTACCTTCTCACTGGGAAGAGCTGCCCACCCCGGGCAAGGAGGCTGCCACCCATGGAGGAGGGAGGCTGCTCAGCCCAGGCTCACGATCTCTGACCCAAGTGCCTGGGGGCAGAGTCCACTCTGAGGGCCCAGGGAACCCAGGTCTGGCCAAACCCAGCAGGATGCCCATAGTGGAGAAGCCTCTGGTGAGTTCCTACCTGGCCCTACCATTTCAATCCCGGTTAGCCCAGAAATCACCAGGTCCTGCAGGGACAGGCTTGGTGGGTCAGAAGCATCCTGTCCCAGGGACGGCCCATGCGATTACCAGAGCATCTCCAGGAAGAGGCAAGCCGCGGGCCAGGGGTATCCCGAGACCCCGGCTGCATCTGCAAAGGGCCACCTCTACCATGGGTTCTGCGACGACCATGGATTTGGCTACCCTGGACACAACCAGGCTAGGCACAGGCAGACGTTTAGGCACAACGGTCACCTACAGACCTAACTTGACTGTCCATTCAGCTACACCAAACACATCCGGACGGGATCCAGGCATGGAGTCGCCTGCTCTGGGCACCAAGCTAGATGCAGCCGTGGACTTTGCTACAGCAGGCCCAACCGAGCCGAGCACAGTCATGGATTTGGTGACCCCAGAGCCAGACAAGCCGGGCAAAGCCATAGCTACAGCAGGTCCAGCCAAGCCAGATCCAACCACAGAAGGCACAGCCGTGGATTTGGTGGCACCAGACCCAGTCAAGCTGGGCACAGCCGGGACACATGGAGCCACGGCTCTGGCTAGAGCAAATACAGCCCAGCCGGGCAGAGCTCCAGATTCTTTGGCTTTGGACACAAGCAAGCTGGGCACCACCATGGGGGAGATCACACTGGACAGAGTCATTAACCTGACCATATCAGCCACCTACCCGCTGAGGCCAAGCAGAAACACAGCCCCATCGTGGGTCCATGCTACTGCAGATGCTGCCAGAGACTGGCCCGCAGAGCCTGGCACACTGGACCGAGCCAGAGAAACCAAAGGTAAATGCAAAGGGCTTGGCTGGGGATGTACGGGGGTGTTGTGGGGGGTCAGAGTGCGTTGGCTTGGAGATGAATAGGTGGGGAAAAGGAGGTAGGACTGTAAGGTCAGGGGTGAATGTGCTGAGGGAAAAGACATGGAGACCAAGGCGTGGAACACAGGGGAGGCACCCTCAGCTGGGTCCCCCGGGCTGGTCAGAGGTGAGGTTGAGGGAAGTCACCAGAAGGGAAGTTTCCAGGGGTGACTTGTGCAGGAGCCATTGCGCTGAGTCCTTCCTTTAGCGTCTTCCATGGTGGAGTAATCAGGTGATCTGGAGTAATCAGGTGATCTACAGGTGAGTCTAGCTTTCAAAGCGAACCACCTATATGGAAATACAGACTCGCACGTCAAGAAGCTGTGATTTATCCAACAGCCGTCCCTACAGTGACTCTCTAGATAGGCACAGTAACCTCACCTGAGACCTTCTAAACGATGCACATTCAGCCTTTCAGGAAGGTATCTGTTGCTGGAAAGGTGCCCCACCTGACCTGTTCTTCCTTGGTCCCCTACCCCCAGCCCTTTTGTCCTGAAAGGTAAGTTGGAGACTTGTATACATAGAAGTCCTGCATATAGTACACAGAGAACTGTAAATAGGTCAACATAAGGGCTAAAAGTTCATTCTGTCTCGGAGAAACCTGGGTTTCTTCCTTTTCCTCATCTTTCACTCTCTTTCCAACCAGTCTATTTCCAACTCTGATGATCTATCTCAACCGCACTTGGCTGGCTGTCTCCTACTCTTCCACACTCTGCCCCTGCCATGCCACAGTCCCACCCACCCTTCCCCCACCCCCACCCCACACTCCAGGGTGTGTGTGGGGGGTTCTCTGTTCCCCATGCAGCTGTCCCAGGGACTCAGGGATGTGATGGTGGCTCTTTATGTTAACAGTCACTGGTGACTCACCACCGGCTTCCCTCAAAGTCCAGCTCCTTCGCCCAGCTTCCAAGACTTTGATCTTTCCCAGTCTCCAGCTTTGTATTTCCATCTGGAATTTTCGAGTTGTCCACCAGCACCATGCACTCTCCCCTCTGGGTCTGCTCACCTCTGCTGCCCCTGACCACAGAGCACCCTTCCGCTCTTCCCTCCCCCCATCATTTGCCTTTCTGTCTTGGCCCTCAGCTTCCCCACGAACTCTTCCACAATCCCTCTCCCTGGGATGACCGCCTCACAGTACCCAGTACTCTCTGCGTACCCCAGCCCCCAGCTGTCTCCCCCACTAGGCCTAGAAGAGTCATCTTCATTCCTGTGCCCCCAGGGCCTGGCAATGAGCTGTCTTTAATGTTGACTGAATGCACGGACATTTTTCTCTGATGGGTAAATTGAGGCTCAGGAAAGTTCCTGACCACCTCAAGGTCATAGGGCTCATCATCCAGAAGCCAGGCCTGGAACCTGGGCCCCTAACTCAGGGCTCCGCAGGCGCCCGCGCCTGGGCAGAAACGCGCTGAGCCCGCGCAACATCCCCACCCGCGCGTGACCCGCGCGCGCACCGCGACTCGCCGCTGTCGCCGATCCTCCGCGCCCCCGCCCCGCCCCCGCTTGCAGGGTAAGAGGCGGGGAGCGGGACGTGGGGTGCGGACAGGGATCGAGACTGGGATGCGGGCACCTCCCCCGGCGCGGCATCCGGAGCGGCAGACACAGCGCCCCCGCGCGCCTCCCGGGCCGCCTGCAGCCGGGACCCGGTACCCGCTCCCGCGTGCGGGCGGGCGGAGAGCGGGTGCGGGCGCGGGCGCCGTGGGAGGGGGAGGGGCTCTCGGCGGGGCCGGCAGGCGCGCGGGTCACGTGGTGAGGGTGGCAGCGGCAGCGGCGGCGGCAGCGGCAGCGGCATCGGTACGCGCGGGCAGGGGCAGCGGCGCCAAGCGAGCCGAAGCGAGGTCCCCGGCGGGCGCGGCGGCGCGGGGCGCAGGGGCGGCGCGGCCGGGCCGCGGGCCGGGCGGGTGGGCGGAGAGCGCGGAGGGGCGAGGCCCGGCTGCAGGGGCCGCTCTGCCCAGGGGGAGCCCGCGCCCCGCTCAGCCTTGCAGCCCCGCGCCCTGAGCATCTCCCCGGAGGAACGGAGACAAAGGAGGATTCATGTCCAAAGGTAGGGCGGCTGGCCGGGCCACCGGCGCCCGCTGGGAGGAGGCTGCGGCCCCGAAAACCCCGGCTGGAGGTGCTGCCAGAGGGAGGGTTGCTGCGCGGAGGAGCCCACGCGCGGTGACATATGCACGGACACACGCACACACCCCAGGGGATACACGCCCGGAGAAACGCACACATGGGATCGCGGGGAGTTCTAGAGGCCCACGGAGGTACGAGCAGGGACCCAGATGCGCACAGAAAACCCCACGCTAGGGCACACGCATACACATGCACACCACGCACAGGTATCGGGGCCACAGACAGCCAGATAAGAGACCTGTGCGCTGACACATAGGCCCCTTCCCCCACACACACAGGCGCACACTGAGACAGGCACCAGCTGGTGGTCTCCAAGGGAACTCATTGGCCTCCAGAGAACTGGGATGGGGGAAGGGGGTGTCCCAGGGCCCTTTGCAACTGTGAATGGGAAAGGATCGAGATGTCTTAGGTGATTCGTTTTCTAGGAGCGGGGCTGGAGCTGCGGTGGTCTGGAATTGGTCTGGAATTGCCTCGCCGGTGGGGGTGGGGTCTTGGAGGCTACTAGGGCTGGGAGCAGGGCAAGATCTCCAGCCCTGGAAGGGAGGAAGAGACCCCTCCCACCCCACCCCTCGCTGAGCCGAGAAGGCAGGTGCTATTCCGGAAAGATCCCCTCCCCCTGCTGCCACCTTCCCAACAGAGGGGTGGGGTCCCTGGGCCAGACAAAGACAAAGCCATTATTTGCCCGTGTAAAAGAAAGCGCTGGGGTCCTTGCTTGGCATGGGGAGGGGGCGTGCTGTTTCTGTGGGGGCCTCAGCCAGAGCTGAGTCAGGTGGACAGTGCATCTCCCTAGAGCATTGATGGGGCAGGTGGCACCTGGCAGGGGGTGACCAGATAGATCCCCCACCTCTCCAGAAAGCCTGGGAGAGCTGGGAGCTTAGGAGGACCCCAAAGGACCATCTAGGCAGGGTGGCACTTGAGCTATATCCTACTGTGACCTTCATCCTACCCTTAGGGAACCCCTGTCCAATCCCTGTAGCAGGGAGAGAGAGGGTTGCTCTTAACAGAGTCTGCTCCCTTGACCATGGCCTACCGAGGAGCCATTTGCTGGCTGGTGGCGGGGGGTGGGGTGGGGGTCAGCTGGTCTGCAAAGGGAGCAGCCTGTGAGGGAGAAGAAAAGTGATGGTTCTAAAGTGACATTTGGCTCCCTGCGAGGCATCTGTCCATCCGTCCATCCAACCATCCATCCATTGACATCTGCCTCCTTGCCAGGCATCTGTCCGTCCGTCCATCCATCCATCCATCCATCCATCCCTCAGTCCATTGCTGAGTGCCTGTGTTATGTTAGGTTCAATGGGGCACAGAGATCAATGAGTCACGACCCCTTCCCTGAAGAAGGATGGGCCTGTGTTCAATGCCAGGTAATTTGTATCCATGCTTTGTATAACTTTCACAACAACCTGGCAACGTAGGTAATGTGCCCATTTTCCTGAGGAGAAAACTGAGGTTCACAGAGGTCATCCAGCTGGGAGTTAAGCCTGGGCCAGATGCCCATCTGGGGTTGGCATGGTAGGACCAGGGCTGCTTTCTGGGCTAGGGATGGAGCTACGGAATTCCTCTCCAGAGCAGCATCATCCTGTGCCCTGGGAATGGTGTGCTTCTCAGGCACCCTCACCACACAGTGGACCCTTGGGGGCGAGGACCTTGTCTGGGGTCCAAAAGTATCTTCGGCATGAAGTCTAGGGTTGGCTGGAGTAGGTTTCCATTTGGCAGCACATGGAATGTCCTGGAAGTGGGGTGCCCGGTGGCTCCATTGTTAAAGCGTCTGTCTTTGGCTCAGGTCATGATTCCAGGGTCCTGGGATTGAGTCCCACATCAGGCTCCCTGCTTAGTGGGAAGCCTGCTTCTCCCTCTCCCACTCCCCATGCTTGTGTTCCCTCTCTCTCTGTGTCTCTCTCTGTCAAATAAATAAATAAAAAAATATATATTTTTTAAAGATTTTATTTATTTATTTGACAGAGAGAGATCACAAGTAGGCAGAGAGGCAGGCAGAGAGAGAGAGAGGAGGAACCAGGCTCCCCGCCGAGCAGGGAGCCCGATGCGGGACTCGATCCCAGGACCCTGAGATCATGACCTGAGCCGAAGGCAGCGGCTTAACCCACTGAGCCACCCAGGCGCCCCAATAAATAAAAATCTTAAAAGAAAAATGTCATGGAAGGGATGGAGTGAAGGAATGAACCTGATGGGTACAGGGTACGGGGGGCCAAGGAAGCACAGAAGAGGGCCATGCGTTCAGGTAGGAAAGCAGAGGCTTTTCTAGAGGTAGGCCTTGAGCCCAGTGGTGAAGAAGGAGTAGGTGTCAGCCAGGGGCTGGAGTGCCCAAGGGCCGTCCAGCAGAGGTTGTGGCATAGTGACCCACCACGTGTTTGCCGTGCGCGTGGCTGACGCGTGGTTGTGGGTAGCATGTGGCTGGCATGTAATCGGCCCAGGGTTGGGAGAGGGTGACTTGCCAGCAGACAGGCCCCACGGTGTGTGCACGGGTGCGAGGAGGTGCTTGCTGGTTCTAAAAGTTGCCTGGGAATCTGGGGGGCGGCCCCCTTCTGGCAACCAGTGTCCGTCTTTTGGGAAGGCTCTTTTAGGATGCTGCCATTGACGGGCTTGAGCTGAGCCAGCCATAGGGAGGGCACCCCCTTTTCAAGGATACTAACAAAATCTCCCGAAAATAAATACAAGGCTCACTTTCCAAGTCTGTAAAATAGTATGGGACACCCCCCTGCCCTCCGATGGATCTGTCTCACACCATGGCTTGTGAGAACTAGTGGGGCTTGGCTGTAGAGGCATGGGGGGAAGTGGCCTGGGCCAGCCGTGGCGGCAGCTGGGCAGGGAAAACGGGGCGCGGCCCCCCGGTGCAGGTGTGCTGAGTGAGGCCCGGGAGCCACGTGCAGAGAGTGGAGGAGCAGGCCAGGCTGTGAGAGTCAGCTGCCCCAGGGCTGAGCCAATCTTGCGGCCGCCTGGAGCCGTCTGGCTGGCAACAGCTTCCTGGGAAGCAGGAGGGAGCCACGCCAGGCCCTGGGGAGGTCCCGAGGCTTTGTCAGATTTGGCTGTGCCTGGGAGTGACAAGGAAAGAACAGCTTCCCATTGGGAGAGAGAGAGTCTTGCCAGGACTGGTGGCCGGACCAGGTGGTGGGGGTACAAGAACAGACTCCTGGCTGAGTTTGGGGGTGGGGGAGGGAGGCCCTCCTGTCCCCTCCCCCTCTTGCCCATCTGCTGCTCCATCAGCTCTCCCTGGGAGCCTGAGACTCTGCAGGAACCCCAGGATTCCAGAATGGCAGCGCTGGAAGGGGTCCTGGAGAGAGCGCAGAGTCCGATAACTATGTTGTGTAATTAGCATCGCTTGCCCACGCCCCACCTCATTTGCCCTCTGGACAAGCTGGTGAACTTGAAAGGGGCACAGGGGGCAAGAGGATCTTGAAGTGTGGGGGTGTATGCCGCTGCTTCTGGGCATCGTAGCTCATGTGATGCTCACTGCAGCCTTAATCATGATCCTAGCTTATAGATGAGGACCCAGGCTCGGGGGCGGGGCGGGGAGTGGTGATTTGCCCAACTCCACACATCTGGCAAGTAGCAAGGCCAGGCTCGGTCCATGTCACCACATATACCCATTTTATGGATCGGAAAATGGAGGTGTTCTATACTGAAGCCTGCCCTGGGGGACATTGGCCCCATGAGGAAATGCACAGATTTCCCTTGTGCGCGAACATGCCTGTGACCTGCCAGACCCAGAGGGATGTTGGCCTTTCCCTTCTAGGGAATGGCTCTGTCCTTAGCCTCCCCTTTCTTTTGCCACCCACCATCCCAAGAACACACTGTGTCATCTTAGGCAAGTGGCTGCCGCAGGCTGGCTGTGTCTCATCCTCTCCCCGCTGGTCAAAAGGAGAGACTAATTCTTTCCACAGATTTAAAACTATGACTAGGATGGTGTCGGGCTTCTCAAGGCATAGGCACCCCGACTTTGCAGTGGTGCTTATGGAACAGAGGGGACACTGAGGCTGGGGGCAAGAGTGATGCTCCTGCAGTGTGAGTGGGGAGCCCTGTTTGCTTCTATAAGACAAAGCAACTGAGGTCAGTGACAGTCAATAGAAGTTAGGTCCAGTATCCTAAAAGGTCTTAGCCCTTTATTTGAGGAGGCAGAACTCAGGTCAGAATAACCCCAGACATATCTTAGATCGGTGGTTCTCCACTAGGGTTATGCTGTCCCCAGGGGACACTTGGCACTGTGTACAAATACTTTTGGTTGTCACAACTGCATCTAATAGAGGTCAGGGGGGCCACTGCACATCCTACAGTGCATGGAACCGCCCCCTCCCCCAGTAATTATCCAGACCCAAATGTCTATAGGGCCAAGGTAAAGTCCCTGGATTAGATGCATAGATGCACTTTGGGGCAGCGAGTACACACCAGAAAGTGCCCCAGCAGCTGGAGAGGCTGGGCACTGATCCTGATCTGGCATTTGATTTGCTCTATGTCTTGGAGAAGTCCTTCTCCCCCGCCCTCCAGGCCTCAGTCTCTCCATCTGTGACATGAGGGACCCATGCTGGATGGCACCTGAGGTCCCTTCCAGTCCCAACTCTGTATGAATCTGTATCAAGAGACTAATACTATGGCGTCCACGTGACTTCTGTTTTCCCCCAGCCCACCTCTCCCCCTTTGGCTTTGCAGGGCTCCCAGAGACCAGGACGGACGCAGCCATGTCAGAGCTGGTGCCTGAGCCCAGGCCTAAGCCGGCAGTGCCCATGAAACCTGTCAGCATCAACTCCAACCTGCTCGGCTACATTGGCATTGACACCATCATTGAGCAGATGCGCAAGAAAACCATGAAGACTGGTTTCGACTTCAACATCATGGTGGTCGGTATGCAAGGCTGTGGGGTCACTGGAGCCCATGCTGGTGGGCAGCACCGAGGATCCTGTCTCCATCCCTAGGCTGGACCTTGGCCCTGGCTTTCCTAGGATAAGCTCTTTCCAGGAGGAGAGATTTCACTATGTTGATCACAAAAGCCTGACTCTCTTCTCCCCAGAAGACTGGCTAATCCAGGGGTGGGAACTGTGGATAGATGGTCCGCCTGGCCCCAATACCAGTAGGGTGGACACAGGCAGCCTCTTAGCCCTACTCAGCCAGTTTTTAGGTGTGTGGCACAGGGAAATCATCAGTGTCTTTTCCACGGGTATCAGATGGAGGGTGGTCTTCTTTCTGATCTTCTGTAGTGCTTGAAACCTTAAAGAGCATTTGCAGGACATTGATTGGTCACTAAGTGGTGTCACCAGGTCACAGCATTTAAGAGCAGGAAGGGACCTTTGCCTGATATTAGTGAGATATTCACTCAATTGCTGAAACAGGGACCTGGACATCTTTCGTTCTCCCTTATTTCATTCCATCAGCCATCAGGACCTGCCAGTTTTCCCTTGTAAATCTCTCTGAAGTCTGCCCACGTCTTTCTTTCTCCACTGTGACCCCTCCGAGCTAAGCTAGGCCTCCCACCTAGATTGCCACAGCTCCCTGACTCAGTGCTGCCCAAAGAGAAGGAGGTGGTTGGAGTTTAAATCATCTAGAAAGTCTTGCTGTTAAGAAAAAAAAAATCAGGTGAACTAAATAGTTTGTTCAGTATTATGGTCAGTATATTTTCTGGTGCAAATTTCTTACCTCAAGAACAAGTAGCAAATGGTTCAGGGACCATGGCCCCGGGCCACACTCTGGCATTGATCCTCCTGCTCCTCTGCCTTCTTTCTGTTTCAAACCATTGTTCACCAGTGACTGAATAATTTTCCCAACCTGCAGAACTCATCAGGTCCCCCATCCTGCTTAAACCCCTTCAATAGATTTAAGGGCTTAAACTCCTAGCCTGGCCTGGTGCTCTCTCTCCATTCACTTCTTACCACTAACCATGTAGCATTCTACTCTTCATTGGTAAGTTCTGGACTCGGAGTGTTCTTTCCAGCCTCTGAACCTTTGACTGTTCCCTCTGTCTAGAACCCCACTCCAGCTTCTCAGGGGTCTTTCAAAGTTTCTCTGCAGGTTTCGACTTAGTTGTTGCTTCTTCCAAGAAGCCCTCCTTTATTATTCCAGAGAGACTGGATTACATTCCCTTCAGTTTGCTGCCGTAATACCTTGTGGTTCCCTCTTTCATGATGATTATGGCGACATATCATAATTACCCGCTTGTGTTTTGGTCTTCCTCACACTAAATGACTTTTTTTTTAATTTTTTAAGATTTTTATGTATTTATTTGACAGACAGTGATCACAAGTAGGCAGACAGGCAGGCAGAGATAGAGTGGGAAGCAGGCTCCCCGCTGAGCAGAGAGCCCGATGTGGGGCTCGATCCCAGGACCCCAAGATCACGACCTGAGCCGAAGGCGGAGGCTTTAACCCACTGAGCCACCCAGGCGCCCCCTAAACGGCTTCTTGAGGGTAAAGATGTTGTCTTGTTTGCCTGCCTCCAATTCCAGCACAGCACTTAGCACTCAAGAGTACTTACTGAGCAAATAACCTCAGAAATTATCCAGACTGGGAACAGCAAGGAGAAGCTGTGCAGGCTTCTTCTCTCCCCAGCAGCGCCACAGGGAGAGACATTGCTGGTCAGTCCCAGCTCACATTCAGGACTGAGCCCACAAGTAGCCTTTTTAACATATTGGCCTGGGTGGCTACTATTGATTGATCAGTTGGAATGAGACATGTCCCTTATCTGCTATCCCTGGTCTCATCCAGTTCCCTCCCTTGCCATCACTTGTCAGTAAGGAAACTAGAAGAGTGAACACGGCTAATCCCGGGTGTTCAGGGAAACAGCAGTGTTGGGTCTGGAGCTTTTGGGTCTCACCAGCACTTCTGACTTTACTGTGTATGTCATTCATCTGGGAGAGTCCTGTCAAAGGGAAGATTCTGAATGAAAGGGCCTGGGCGGAGCCTGGGATCCTGCATTTCCTGCAAGGGTGCAGGTGACGCTGGTGCCACTGAGCAGATGTAGGGCTTGTGTGATCCTCGTGCATCGCTTCTCGGCCTTTTGGCTAAGATCAAGTGTAGCATCTGATCCTCATGCACGTACAAGTTTGAGAAGCGTGGCTTGGACCAGTGGTTTTCAAGCGCCTTTTAGTTGCAGAACTCCTCCTTGGAAGGAAATCTTCTCTGGATTCTGCAGACTTGTGTAAAACAGGTCAAAATGGGGTGCCCAGGTGGCTCAGTCAGTAGAGCATGTGACTCTTGATCTTTGGGTCCTAAGTTCAAACTCCCAAGTTCAGAGTGGAACATATTAAAAAAAAAAAAATACAAAAAAAGAAAAAGACGGGTCCAAAGGGAGCGCTCACGAGGAAAGTGGAGGAGAGGGACCGGCCCTGGCTGGTCAGCTGCCCCCTCCTCTCTCAGTGCCCTCTTGGGCATTTTTCTGGCATAAGGTACTAACAGCAGCACTAGAACGAAGAGTGGACACAGAACCAGGAGGTTCCTTGGGTTCAAGGCTCTGGTCTTGCCTTTCTTAGTTATGTGACCTTGCACACATTTTATGTCAGGTGGGGGGTCAATCTCTCTGGGACCACTTGAGCTGGGGATAAGGAAAGTTCTGCTAGGGGATTCCCAGGGCTGTGGGATTCAAAGGCAGATTTGGCTAACAGATGTGAAAGTCTCGGATTCACTGAGGCAGCCTAGGAGGACAAAGTAGTTCTGTCATTCCGTTTAGTATTTGTAAAGACTAAAAGCTGAAGTCCAGCAGGCACAAAACAAGAAATCGCTGCACTAGACAAAGGCAGAAGTTGTTTCCCCTCCCCACGGTCCTGGGGCTCCAGGAAGGAGAGAACGTGGAAATCCAACTGATGTTTCCCCAAGTCCCTCTCTGGTACCAGGGAAGCATTCCCATCTGGCTGCTCTCCCACCCAGTCCTCTGCTTCCCCCCGGGCGGTGAAGAGGGGGCAGGGCCTGGATCCAGGCTGTAGAATTCTGTAAGCTCGTAGGAGAGACGGCAGGCTCAGGAGGTAGACACGGGTCTTCCCCACCGTGTCATCCTCCTCCTGTCTCGTGGCAGGTCAGAGTGGACTGGGCAAGTCAACGCTGGTCAACACACTCTTCAAATCCCAGGTGAGCCGCAAGGCCTCCAGCTGGAACCGGGAGGAGAAGATTCCCAAGACCGTGGAGATCAAAGCTATTGGGCACGGTGAGGACCAGGCGGGGACCCCTGTGGCCCCTGTTCGGAAGGCTCTCTGCTAGGGAGGGAGAGATGGGCCTACTGGGAAATGAGACAAATGGAAAGCAATCTCAACACAGAAGAGAATGGAGGCCTAAGATCTGTAGAACCAACTCCTTGGTCTAGAAAAGATGGCGGGGGGGATTAGAAATGGAGCTGGAGCTGAATGGTAAAGCATGGGTGGGATTCAAGCAGCAAGAAGCAGGGAAGGCATGGTAGGTGCAGGGAACAGCATGAACAGAGCTGCCGAAGTGGAAAGACCCTGAGATTGACTTTTCCCGTAATTGGTCCTGAAGAAGGAAGGAGCCTGGGTCTCCCTGGATGGTAGCCAGCAGCATAGCCAGCATCAGCCCGACGATTGACATCCCTGGTGCCTTTTCTGTTCACCCTCTAGTGATAGAGGAAGGCGGGGTCAAAATGAAGCTGACCGTCATTGACACTCCGGGCTTCGGAGACCAGATCAACAATGAAAACTGGTATATGTCTGCCTGCCTGTGAGATTTCTGCCCTGAAGACGCTGACCACGGTGCAGATTCCTTCATATTGAGAACCATCTGTGCCCTCCATGCTGAGGGGCTAAGTGGGAAGGCGAGCTAACGGATGGGAGACGGGAGCTTTGTGAAGAGCCCCAGGAAAGGGCCAAAGCAGAGGGAATTTTGGCTGTGGGATTGCCTGGAGGTGGCGGCAGGGCAGGGCAGACCCAAGGGGACCTGTGGCAAACATCTAGGCTGACCTGAAGTCTGTGGCAGAGCTTGGCCTGTAGGCAGTGTCATAACCCTGCATGACTAGAGGACACATGGGAATTTCCAGGAGGAGAACACCTCCGGGAATTCACAGAGCAAAGCAGCCATCAGCATCCCGCTAAGGACGCAGATGGGAGATTTGCTCCCAGATAGGGACAGAGACCGACCATGGTTCCTCTGTGAGGATGCTGGGGTCTGCCGCACACAAGGCAGGATTGCCAAACAACACAACTTGGAACAATCTTAGAAAAGCGACTGGTTGTCCTTTCCCCTGGTTATAGGGATATATATGTCCCTATATGTCCTATAGGGAGGCTCCTTAAAGGAGAAAGGTAGTGATAGCATTGACAATGGTCACGATAATGTGTTGTGGCTGTGTTGAATACTTTCTATGTGCCGTTGCTGTGTTAAATAGTCCTTAATCCCTCCAGGCACGCATTGGTACTCAAAGAGGGGCTGACTTCCTTAGAGATCTCTAGCTAATAAGGAATGGAGGTGGGGAGAGCGTGTGCTACCCTCTGGGGTGAGATGGGGTTCTGCAAGTTCTTCTGGCCCAGTCAGAGGACCAGGTCCCCGTGGGAGTTCTGGCTTTGCTTAACAAGGAAAGCTATCCATAGGGCCCTGAGGGAGAGTGGCCAACAGGCCTTTCTTTCTGGGACATCCATCTGCTTTCTTCCCATCCACCCCTCCACCCCCAGCTGGGAGCCCATTGAGAAGTACATCAATGAACAGTACGAGAAGTTCCTGAAGGAGGAGGTCAACATCGCCAGGAAGAAACGGATCCCCGACACTCGCGTCCACTGCTGCCTCTACTTCATCTCCCCCACGGGACACTCGTACGTACCAGTCCCTCCCCCCATGGCTGTGGCTCACTCTGGTTCGTGTCAGCTGTGCGCGCTCTGTCATGGAGAATCAATACCCCCAGATGGGCCCTGCTGCCATCAGGGCCCTATGATCGCCTGGACTTTCCCCCAGAGAGTGTGACTTTCCTACCAGGAGAGTAAAGCTGACCGAGCCCAGCCCCCTTGTTGCCCACTGGTGTTCTAGCACAACTGTGCCAGTGGGGGTGGTGGTCTGCATGTGAGCCCAGAGGGCTCCTCGTCTATACAGGAGATCTGCTTTGCACAAGGCTGGGGTGGGGGGAGGAGTGGGCAGCAAGAAGAATGAAATGGGGAGGGGCAGGGCGACTAGATCAGGTGGGCGTTTTGGGGGGGCATGGGGTCCAGCTGTAGGCACTTGGTGAGTGGGCCTCCCAGCATGTCTAGAGATGAAGGCTGGTGATGAGCAGGTGTGCAGGGAAGCCCAGTTGTGAGTGGCAGATGGGCCGAGTGCTGGTGAGCGCCAGCGTGGGATGGAGAGATCCCTGTGGGCAAGCAGGTGAGCTTCCATAACTTACTACTACGCCTAACTGCTGGGCCAGGGTTCAGTTCTTGAGCGAACGACGTGAGCCAGGTGGTGTCCCAATTTTGGAAGAACCTGGGTACTCAGCAGGTGTTTAATGGTGGGGTCTAGGAACTCAATAAAAAGATTAGCTTTATTGCTCCCTAGAATGTGGACTCATGGTAGAGTAAGCCCGCAGATAGCCTGACTTAGTAAGTCACCAGACTGGGAACTAGAGCCGGACCAGGAGGGCCCCAGAGCCCAGGGTGAGGGCCAAAGCCCCCAGCTGGGCCCTGCAGGACTAAGCGTGGGCTGGGAGAAGGCCCATCAGAGGGGCTGTCCTGGGTGCCTGGCTGGCTCAGTCCGTGGGGCAGGCGACTCTCAATCGGGGGGTTGTGAGTTCAAGCCCCGTGTTGGGCATGGGGATTACTTAAAAAAAAAGTGCTGTCCTATATAGATAATAAGATATATCAGTAACCATGACACAAGGGCTTAAAGGGACATAAAGGCAGAGATGACAGTCCACGGCTATTCCCAAGAGAAAAAGATCCCCACGGCAGGAATGCTGTCCTGAAGGAGCTGTTCGAGCAGGGCTGCGGGAGGGGCGGGATTTGAAGCGAAGGGGAGACCCTGTGGTCTCTGCCCTGTGGGGGCAGATGGTTGCAGGCTGTTCCGCAGGCAGTGGGACTCTGGGAGCGTGTCATGGAGGAGAAGGAGCAGCCCCTTGGCCTCAGCCAGGTTCCCTGCCCAGTCCCTTCTGTCCCAAGGGTGGCCCTTGCGTGGTGGCCATGGTGGAGCAGGGGAGGGCAAGGTGGCTCTGACACCCCGCCTTCTCTGGGCCCCAGCTTGCGACCCCTCGATCTGGAGTTCATGAAGCACCTCAGCAAAGTTGTGAACATCATTCCGGTCATTGCTAAGGCTGACACCATGACCCTGGAGGAGAAGTCTGAATTCAAGCAAAGGGTGAGAAGGCCCCTCCTCCTTTTCCTGTCCCCACCCTTCCTTCCCTTCCTCTGCTCCAAGCCGGGTCCTATCCTTGGTCATTATAGCCCCCCTTCCCACTCAGCTCCCACTGAACCATTCAAGAGGCTGGGCTGGCTGTGTCAAAGGACTAATGTCAAAGACATATTAATAGCCTCAAGCTGCCCCCTTCCCACCCTCCAAACTTTCTGGAGAAGACCGTTGAACACATAAATCACCATGCAACTGGAAAGCACTCCTTGATGTTAGTTAGCATGCTTGAGGGGCTAGAATAATTAATCACCTGTCCGCTAGTCTTTATTAGTGTCTTCTATAAGCTCGTCCCCATGCTGGATGCACAGGGACAGAAGTGGGGTCTTCAAAAAGACATTTGCTGCCTTTGAGAAACTTGTAATCAGGTAGAGCACTGGGGAGTTGCTAGACAGCTTCCTGGAGGAGGTGAGACTTAAGCCAAGCTTAGAGAAAGGACAGACCAGACAGGCTTAGGGTTGAGCCTTAACTCTCTTCCCTGCAAACAGCAATGTGACATACGGCAGCATGAGCACTGCCCTTGGGGAATCCCTACTCGGCAGTGCTGCTTGTCTAAACCCTAAGCTTCTGGACCCTGAGATGAGCAAGCCATACCCCCCAGATTCTTCCTTGTCTCAGCCTGGGCTGTAGCAGCTGGATGACTGGGGCTGCCATTTAAGATCTTCCTGCTGCTCAGGGCCTTGGAGTTCAGAGATGACTGGATTAGCAAAGGCTGCACTCATCCCTCTGACTTCAGTGCTCACGCGCACACGCGCGCACACACACACACGTGCACACGCATCACCGCCCCCCCCCCGGCCCCGCCAGTTATCCCTACACTTGGCTACCTTGCTTCTCTTCCTTGCCTCTAGGTCCGAAAGGAGCTTGAAGTGAATGGCATTGAGTTTTACCCCCAGAAGGAATTTGATGAGGATTTGGAGGACAAGACAGAGAATGACAAAATCCGGGTGGGTGCCCAGGGCTCTGTTCGGCACACAAATGTCCCCCTTGGTACCAGTGGGATGTGGATTGTGTCCCCCTTCTGTCTTGCCACCTGCTTTTCCCCTTTTGAACCCTCTGCCCCACCTTGCCTGACCCAGATAAGAAGCGATATGGGAGAGGATGAGGGAAAGGGCCCTGGCCAGGACTGTGAACCCTGAACCCAGAGAGCCAAGGTTTGCATCCATCCCCGGGCTACCCCAAAAGCCTCTTCTCCTCCCACAGGGCCTGGAAAAACAGGGTGTGGTTGATGGAAGAGCATGGGCAGAAAGAACATCAAGCTGGGGTCCAAGGTGTCTGTGCTCTAGTCAGAGCCCTGCCTCAGTTTCCCCTCTATAAGATGCAGAGTTCAAGCTAGGGGAGTGGTTTATAGGCATTTTTTCCCCCTAGAGGAACTCTTTTAAAAAATTAAACATTAGACAGAACTCTTGTTGAAATATAAAACATGAAAACAGAGCTGCTCTGGCTCAGGGATGTGCGCACAGAGCACTGTCTTCTCAGCTATCCCTGGGGCGTCTCCTGGGGATCTTTTCTTTTTTTTTTTTTTTTAATTTACTTCACAAGTAGGCAGAGAGAGAGAAAGGAGGAAGCAGGCTCCCTGCTGAGCAGAGAGCCCAATGTGGGGCTCGATCCCAGGATCCTGAGATCATACCCCGAGCCGAAGACAGAGGCTTTAACCCACTGAGCCACCCAGGTGCCCCTCTCCTGCGGATCTTAAGGCTTCTTGGGATTTCTGCAATCCCTCTCTCAATTCCAAACTTTGACAGTTCTGGGATTTTACATCAGAATGCTGAGTTCCAGTCCAGGCTTTTCTACACACCACTATGACCTGAGACAAGCCACTTGCTTTGGTCTGGAGTCTCCTCTTCTGGTGGGGGGGTGGGGGGGCGGGGGCGGCGGATAATCCACCAGAAGCCCCTTATCTGGTGTAGCTGAGAGAGGTAGTGGGTCAGTTAATTGAGAAAATCCACTGAAGAAAAGAAATCGCTTTTAAAAAATGGTATATGCAAATCTTTTTTTTTTTTTTTAAGATTTTTATTTATTTATTTATTTGACAGAGATCACAAGTAGGCAGAGAGGCAGGCAGAGAGAGAGGAGGAAGCAGGCTCCCTGCCGAACAGAGAGCCCGATGCGGTGCTCAATCCCAGGACCCCAGGATCATGACCCGAGCCGAAGGCAGAGGCTTAACCCACTGAGCCACCCAGGCGCCCCGTTGTATGCAAATCTTAGATGGTTTTTTTTTTCTTTTTTTTTTTTTTTTTTAAAGATTTTATTTATTTATTTGACAGACAGAGATCACAAGTAGGCAGAGAGGCAGGCAGAGAGAGAGGAAGGGAAGCAGGCCCCCTGCTGAGCAGAGAGCCCGATGTGGGACTCGATCCCAGGACTCTGAGATCATGACCTGAGCCGAAGGCAGCGGCTTAACCCACTGAGCCACCCAGGCGCCCACAAATCTTAGATGTTTTTAAGACTTTCTCAAGTCTTTCTGAAACACTCAGCCCGATTTTCAGAGAAACCATTCTCCACGGTCACACATCCTTGGCTTAAATCATAGTTTTTCCAAGAGCAAGTGGAATGCACATCAGGCAAATGGATTTGGGAATATATACAACCCACTGGGGGGGAACAGAGGAGCCTACGGAGCTCCTAAAGTGGAGGGCGGCGGACACGGACCTCTGCCTGCAGGTTTGATGGGAGGTAGCGTAAAACATGTAACTTGGCTATCCTGTGGGTACGTATCCCTAAAGAGCTGTCGTTCCGTCCTAGCTGTTCCAAACCAAACCAAATGCATTAAAACTCCCTAAAAAACACAAAGCTTTCTCTGGTTGAAGGAAAGCCGACCTACCGAGGTTAACCCGCCAGACAGGGAGGGATGCGGCCAGGGCTGGACCCAGAACTTCAGAGTCCCTTTTAAGAGACACGCGCCTTGCCTTTGCCCATCAGGGGGATCACGGAATGAGCAGTGGAAGTGTGTAGTTCAAGGCCAGAGGCCCAGGACCCTTGGGCATCCTGGCCGTGGCGGTTGGGACGGCAGGAGGCTGACATGCATGTGTGTGCTTTGTCAGCAGGAAAGCATGCCGTTCGCTGTCGTGGGAAGCGACAAGGAGTACCAAGTGAATGGCAAGCGTGTTCTCGGCAGAAAAACTCCCTGGGGGATCATTGAAGGTAATTCAGTGCCTCTTCTTGAAGAACTGGCCGTTGCGGGTACGTTATGCTTACTTACTCAGCCTCTAGAGTTCAGGGCACTGTCCTGGCACGTCGGATACAACACGAATGCCAGCCAGACCCTGCTGTAAGGAGCTTACAGTCTAACTGGGAAGATGAGTGTCAGAGGCAGGCGGCGGTCAAGGCTCGTTTAACACCTGGCTGGGAGGCCCTGACCCATGCGTCAAAGGAGTGAAGAACATGGAGAGACTAAAAAGCACTGGAAAACCACAGAAAGGTTTTCACATGAAAGTGGACGTGATTTGACTAACCGCTGAAGGTTGTTTCGGAGGTGGTCGTTTTCGTTTTGTTGTGAATGGATGTGACCTTGAGAAGGTCAATAACGATTCCGGAAGGTTTCAAAGAATTGCTTCAGTGATCTTGTTCAAGCATGCCCACCCTCTGTGGGGAGCTGGGGAGGCGTGCCTGTCCTCGGAACGTTAGCCCCCGAGGGTCTCGAGCCTCAGACAGGGGAAGGGTCTTGCTGAAGATCACACGACTTGTTAGCGGTTGAAACTAGGATTTTAGAGCTGGAGGTCAAGGCCACAGCTGAGTTGATTTTAATTCCCAAACCAAGTTCGTCCCATTGGATCACATTGTTTCTCGTTTGCCGATGACCCTGTGTTGAGATGTTTTTTTTTTTTTGGCATTTTCTCATCTACCTTGAACTAGAATCATTTATGAGGATGTCTGTCCTGTCCATTAGACCGTGGGACTAGAGCCTTCGTGTCCTAGTCCCCTTCTCCCACAACGCATGGCAGACGGCTTGCAGAGAGTAGGTACTCAAATCTGTATTGAGTTAGAGTCACCATATAGCGTGTGACCTTTTCTAAGATGGCTCGGCTGTTACGTTTGGCACGTGTTACTCTCTTCCAGTCAGATCATAAGCTCCTCGAGGATAGGAATGGTGTCTGAGGCCTTGGGCCAGTTTTTAGAAGCCCTGTGTGACCTGAACAACAGAAGTGAGCCTGCTGGGTGTTGCTGCATTAGTGGAATGACCACCTGTTGTTCTGTTTTGTTCACAGTGGAAAACCTCAACCACTGTGAGTTTGCCTTGCTCCGAGACTTTGTCATCAGGTGAGATGCGCCCGTTCCCTCAGAGGGTGGCTTTACTTGTTGGTCAGGAGGCCATCCCTTCAGGTCTACTTCCTCTGACAGAGCGCTCTGCGCCCCGTTCCTCGTCCCATCATGAAGCAGAAGGGGCCAAAGAAGTATTTTTATTTTCTCTCTGGCCTGGGTCCCAGTCATTGGGCCTAGGCCATGGGCGTGAAGCACGGGCCTCAGGTGTGGGTCCGTCTCTTCCTCCTCCCACCCATAACCGCACCCCTCTCTCTCCTCACCCCGTGTCCTTCAGGACCCACCTCCAGGACCTCAAGGAAGTGACACACAACATCCACTACGAGACCTACAGGGCCAAGCGGCTCAATGACAATGGAGGCCTCCCTCCGGTGAGCGTGGACACAGAGGAAAGCCACGACAGTAACCCCTGACGGCCCTTTCTCTGTATCATCACACATCCTTGCTTTTCCACACACACATCTCAGTACCACCACCGACCACCTTCTTGCTTTCTACTCTGTCCCGCAGGCCTGTCTGGTGTTTGTGGAGTTTGTCTACAGTGTATGTGTGTGTGTGTGTGTGTGTGTGTGTGTGTATGAGAGAGAGAGAGAGAGAGAGAGAGAGAGAGTGTGTGTGTGTACCTGCGCAGGGGTGAGGTATTTTCACTGCCTTCCCTGGAAGGTCCCTTGTAAGTTTGGTTCCTCCATGGCTGTCCATTATCTGTCTCCTTTCCTTGTGTCCCAGAACCAAGCTGTGCGCCTCACTCAAGAGGTTTTGGGGGAGGTTTCACTTAAAAATGATGGGGAACAAGTGAGCCCGCGGGTAACTCTTTCTTATCTCTGAACCGCCCACCACGGGGATGGCAGAGACTCTCGAAGGACAGCTTTGGAGCTGGACCTGGTGGGGGAGGGGGTGGGAGGTGGGCGTCTAGGGTAAGGCTGGGCCTTCCTAGGAGTGGGAAGGTCGAAGGAGAGCAGAGTAGGTGGGAGCTGGGCTCCTGCACAAAAGCGAAGTGGGGAGGAGAGCTCCACCCTTCAGTGTGTGTCGTCTCCATTGTCTCCACTGTCGGAAACCCACCACCTGTCACCATCCGTCCTGGTTGCAGTCCGCTGCCTTCCACACGCGCTTCGCCTCACTCCCCTCTGCTCCCAGCTTCTCCCCCTTCCCGCCCTCCTCCATCCTGCCCCTCTCTGTGACTTCTTCCACTCGCTTTGGGTCTAACCCGTCTAGCTACATTCCTGTATGTAGGATATATGCCCCAAAAGGCCTTCAGGCCACCTTAAAATAAAATCACAGCCAACCACGTGACAGTGCCCACCGGGATTACGAGAGAAATCAGACCCACAGAGACGAGAGGGAAAGTTTCCACAGCGCATGGCGAACCCGTGTGGGCCCAGGCAGAGGAGGAAACACGACGAGTTACCCAGTTCCCAGTATCTGGTTCGAGAAGCACATGCGCTGGTCCAGTGAGACAACCTTTGGGCACTGAGTTCTAGGAGAATTAGGTCTAAAGATGTCTCAAGAGCAGTACACAATCTTTGCCTTTCTCTGTGGTTTGGCTTCAGAGGCAAATGTGAGACAAACACCTCACTTTTCTCCATCAGGGTTCTTCCTCCCCCAAAAGTTGGCTTCTCTACTGCTGGCTTCTCATTCATGCTTGACCCTCTCTGGGCTTCTGTTCTCTCTCACTGTGCATGTCTGTCTGTCTGTCTGTCTCTGCTTTTCCTCGCTTTCCCCCTCCTGCCTCCTGCAGACATTCCTAACGAAACTCACAATCATACAGTCAGCCTTTTCTTGCCATTCCCTTCAGCTCTGCATTAAGGCCTAGATTTCCCCCATTGGTTTTACAAACGAGTTCCTCTTCCTCCTCTAGTTTGTAAGGTGGCTGAAACTTGGGGCTGGGGAAACAGTTTAGCCTTAGGTAAGGGAAAACACCAACTAGCTGCCGTTTACAATGACCTCATACAACCTCCTGTTCCACCTCCGGGCCCAGAGCTCGGTGTTTTACTGGTCCACGACAAATCCCAGCATTTCTAGTCTCTTATCACTCAGGTGCTAGGAAAACACATAGACTTAAGATCAAGATTCAGTGGGCCAGGAGAAAGAGGTGGGTGAACCCTAAAACCAGACTCAAAACCTATGGTCTCGGTCTTTCTTGGAGGCTCTTTACCAGTGCAATACACATAGTCCCGCACCCACAAAGTCACTGCAGGGTAAGCACCTAGCAGGATAGGACAGCAGCAGGGTTAAAGCACAGAGGTTGCTACATTTCAACAGGAGAGGGACCCCTGGGGTATATGGTGGGCAGTCATGTATGCAGACGTGGGACTGGCCACCTAAGGCTGGCAGGGGAGGTCTAGTGGGGGGGGGCGGGCATTGGAGAGGCTGAGTAGAGAATGATGCTTGGCACCCCTACACCTTGATGTCAGCCTCTTCGGAGAAGCTGTGTTATGTGTCTGCTGCCAGCTGCTAGTCTCCACACCCTCAACCGTTCTCAACCCCCTCCTGCAGGGAGAAGGCCTCCTGGGCACTGTCCTTCCACCTGTGCCAGCCACCCCCTGCCCCACTGCTGAATGAAGGCCATTTCAAGCACTGCTTCTCCCTCCATTCCTCCCAGCTCTTATTGCTGCCGGGCTATGCCCTTTTTTAGAGCTGTGCTTGCCCAGCCCACCACCACCACAGCCCCCCGTCAGCTCTCAGCAGCTCGGAGGGGCCAGCTGTCTCTTTAGGACAGTTGCTTTCTCCCTGTATCCAAACCCCTCCCTGCTCCCAGTGGAATGGAGTTCTCGCCAGCCCAGCCCTCCTCCATCGTCTGTATCAGCCGGTCCCAGCCCATCTGTAGGGGGAAAGAACTCATCAAGAGCTCCTTCTGCCCTTGGACACCCATACCAGCTACTTGTCACCATCTCCAAAGGGAAATGGCATTGCTCCCTGTCCATTCATCTGCATGAGCTACTCTTGGCTTCCTTCAAGGGTCAAGAAAGCAACTTTTCTGCTTGTCAGATTTGTGGATGTCAGCCGTGTGAGCCCCAGTGTGGGACAAGGGTGTCTCCTTCATTGCTTACAGCTTATTTCTAATGATGGGTCACTATGGATGTGGGGGGAGCCAGGCCTAGGGTCATTTTAAAATAAAAACCACCACTTGTAGCTGGCCCAGAGTTCAGCTTCACACTCACCCCACCCTGTAAGGCAGCCACTTAGAGTGGTTTTCCTGGAGAGACATCTCTGGAATTGACTTCCTTACCCTCAAACTTTAAAAAAGAACCAAACACAGACATAAACCTCCAAAAACCCGTGGGATGTGAACTCTAGGAAGAAAAAACAAAAAGCACCCTTCTGTCCACTTAGCAATAAGAGGGATCTCTTCCCACCTACCCTGACTACTCCTGCTACCTGCTACCCTGACCTTCACCCTGCTAATGTGAGTAATGAATTAGCCTGGCCTCAGTTGGTCACTGTAGGCTAGTGGAAAATACCCAGTGGAGGGCAAAGCCCCCCATCAGATGCATGAATGTTTGCGAATGTTGGCTGCCACTGCCCCACATACTATGTCTTTATGGGATCCCCCTCCCCGCCCACCTCCGCCATCTCTACCTGGACACTACTTTCTCAAAGGCTGGTGACTTGTGGGCCATTCATCTACAACTAAGTCCTGATGGAGCAAGAGGCCCAAGCCTAGGGGATGCAAGAACGACCCGTTTCTTAAATGTTACCAGTCCCAGCCAACCTTTGGGTGACATTATGGTTAAATTTCCCAATTGAAAACAAGCCAACAGACACTCCAATTGGTTGTATAAATGTTGCTAGACTTTATGTGTTGTACAACTAAACATTGCTGTTTGAACAAGAACTGTCTGGCCTGTGTTTCATTTGTGCTCCTCACTCCTTGGCCGAATCAGCCATTACAGGGTGGAGGGTGAGACAGGGACCGTCTTGGTAAGAAGCAGCCACAGGAATCATAGGTGGGAAACATTTCGTGAGATCAGTTTGTCTTCAGTTGGCTTGAGGTTGGACTTCAGTCATTATTCCACGGAGTTTTGTGTTTAGAAGGAGTGATGGAGCTATAATGCTAGACCTTCAGGGACACTGTTCTGTATAGACTGTCTCCTTCAATGTAAACAAGGTTTATTTTCATTTAACGAATTCCCTAGCTTTTCCCTCCTTTCTCCAGAAGGCATAAAACCCAATTCTATGAAAGGAGTGGGCCCTTCGTGCCTGAAGACCTGCCTACTGTACAGTGAATGCTTAAAGAGTTAAGAATTTACATCTAAAGCACTAGCTGGTCTCTTGTGTTTTCAAACGTAAACTTCCTCCCTTTGAGGTTCCTAATCTCTTCTGTAGCTAACAAATAACACAACTTTGTCTCTGTCTTTCTGAATTTGAATGTGACGGCCATAAACAATTGTGTTTGGGGCCTTAATATTTTGTAGGGTGAATGCAAGGTCTGGAAGAGTAGTGGGGAGTCATTCAAGTAGAATGATGCAGACCAGGAGCAGAGTGGCAATGCCACACCAAGATGGACAGATGTGGGAAGATTTGAGTGATAGAGTAGTTCTGCCAACTTAAAAATCACAACTAAGAGAAAACAGTTCTTTTAGTTCAATTCTTTGATACAGATATGGACACTGAAGTCCAGAAAGCATAGTTCTCTTGCCCAAAGTTGCACGCTTAGTTACCATTGCAAGAGGAGTACTCTATCTCGATGCTTGTTCTACAGCTTCACACCATTCCTATTGTATTGCATTGTTCCAATAGTCTTGTGTTTAAAAAAAAAAAAAAAAATCAGCTTGGGACACCTGGCTGGCTGAGTCCCTAGAGCATGTGACTCTTGATCCCCAGGTCATGAATTCAAGCCCTATGTTGGGTGTAGAGATTACTTACAAAAAGAAAAAAAAAAAAAAAAAAAGGCTTATAACCGATGACACATCTTTCTTTGGCAACTGTTTTTTCTCAGTGGTATATTTAAAAATGATGCATCTTATAACTGGCAGCATCTTAAACTTGGAGAAATACGGTAATCCTGAAGCTGTTACCATTCCTTTGCTTGAAGCCCTTTGGTGCTGTTTTGCGAATTCTAAAGGAAATAAGAATATGGACAACAGTTTAGTCTCCAAAGCGATCCCAATATAACGTATCCCACCAGATCCTCCCAGTCACCGGTCCAAGGAGACCGCGCAGGTAGGATGGTTGACACGGGCTCTCTGAATCTTGGGGCCCGCACAGACACCCCCGGACCCAGCTCACGCACCCTTTCCTGGAGGCTGCCTCATAAGAAACCGGCTCAGATTCCCGGCTTTTTCTGGTGGGGAGAAGTTATGCTCGCCCTAGGAGAAGCGAGAAATCCTTCTGGATCCTTCCTCCACGGGGCGTTAGCCTCCTGACCGGGCCAGGAAAGATGCAGGAAAATCCTGCTTGTGAGTCCATTCCCGCGGGCAGCAGAGCAGCCATGCCCGGGCTACGACGCAGGGACCAAGAGGCGGATCCAGGAGGCCACTCACCTGCCTCTCAACCCTCCGTTGAGGGAGGCGGGGTCAGTTCCCCCGGTCCGTTCCCCAGTCCGCTCCCTTCCCCGCCCGCTCCCCCGCAGCCGGCATCCCAACCTAGAGACCTCCGGGTTCTCGGACCACCGCCCCTCACGTGACCAGCCTCTTCGCCCATTCACCCCCCCCCCCCCTCGTCCTTGCGCCATAATCTCCGCCCTCCCCTTCAAAGCCCCGCCCCCCGGCCTGGCGCAGGCCCCGCCCCTTCCCATCTGAGGGGCGGCAGGAGGGGGCCTGGAGAAAGATGGCAGTGAATCAGAGTCATACCGAGAACCGCCGCGGGGCCATCATCCCTTTTGGCGAAAGGTGCCTGAAGGGAAGCCGGGGGACGGGGAGGGGGGCTGTTAGAGGCGGGAGGAAGCCGGCGGGTGGGGCCGGCGGCTTGAAGACTCTCAGCCAATGGGGACCTTTCCCGCCTTTTCCGGGCACCACAGGCGGAGCCCCGCCCCCTCCGTTTGAGCGCGCCCGCAGGCGTTTAGGGGCTTAGAGGTGGCGGAGGCTGGAGCTCGTGGCCTCGGTCAGGTGAATGCGAGGCGCTCGTCGCCTCAGGAGAAAGGCGGGAGAGCACTGGTAGTAGTAGGGTGTCGCACCGCCCCTTGGGGTCGCGTGCGGCTGCCGTTGGGAGCGCAGGACCTCCGCGGGGTGACGGCGGCCGGGCGAGGGGTGAGGGGAAGCGGTGGGCGCACCCCTCCGGGGCTCCCGGAACGCCGCGGCGGAAGAGGCCGGAGTGCGGCCCACTCTGACCGTCCCGCGCTGCGAGGGCCTCGCTCGCCCTCAGAACCCCCTGAAGCCCCGTTTCTATTCGCCCCCACGGGGGCGGGGGGCTGACTGCGCTTCCTTCACGGTAAAGATGCGGACCGGACCCCTCGGGAGGCGGACGCTGGCTGCGCGGCGCTTCCGGGTCCGCGCGGGGGCGGGCCCGCCTCTCGCTCGCGGTCCCACCTTGTGCCTCGCCTCCACGCCGCTCCTCTGCTCGGTTCCTCCCGCCCGGGGCTCCAGACTCCTGCGCGGTGCCCCCCGGCTCGTGTCTCCGCTCCCACTGGCCCTCGGTCTCCTTTGCTGTCGGATAGCGGGAGATTCTGACACCCAGTGCTGTGCTCCGGGGGGTACTGCGCGTTTGTCGGGAAGATCCGCTCAGACCGTACCGAGTGCTGATGTCCAGATCTGTTTTCTCTGCTTCCTCCCCGAGAAAATGTTGTTGACAGATTCCTTCGTGCGGTGGAGGCCGTCGGCCTTCCCTTGCAGTAGGAGATGATGATGGCCGGCCGCGTGCGAGGTCTCCCGGCTCACCCGCTCAGAACGCTTTGACCTGAGCGCAGGTGCCTCTGTGCCCTGCAGTCACTTCTGATCTGGGGTTTGGGCATCTTCTCGCTGAGCGTCGGGTCTGTCCCACTGCTTTTCCGTGTGTGGCTCGGAAGCAGGGCATGAAGCACGTTTTAAAAGATTGTAGCAGAAACACTGATTTCATGGTCGTTCGAGTTACCTTGATGGGGTCCATTCTGTGCTCTTGAATGCTTGATCATCGCCCAACAGCTGTAAGAGCTTCGTACTCATCCCTGCTCTATCTACAATGAGGATCAGCAGTGTTTCCCTTATTTCTCCGGGAATTCCTCAAACTGAAACAAAGAGAAGTAAATTGCTTGCCCCGGGAGAGCTTGGATTGGGGTCTGATCGTCGCAACTCCAGGTGTCCCTTGGAAAGCAAAAGGACTGCTTCTCTGCCTTGTCCTCATCAGAGAACACCCACTCTGTCAGTGCTCTGGCTTCTTGGGTAGAAACTACGATATTTCTTTATTTTTATTTAATTCAATTTTTTTTTAAATTTGATCATAGTTGACACACAGTGTAACATTAATTTCAGGTGGACGACACAGTGACTGGGCTGCTCTGTAAATGATGCTAGGCTCACCCTAAATAGTCCCCATCTGTCACCATACAAAACAGCTTACAGTACTACAGTACCACTGACTGTTCCCTGGGCCGTTCCCTTTTATTCCAAACCTGGAAGGCTGTGTCTCCCATTCCCCTTCATCCATTTTACTCAACAGCGCCCCCCCCCCCACCTTCCCTCTGGCAACCATGAGTTCATCCTCTGTGTTTATTCTTTTTGGGTGTTTATTTGTTTTGTTTTTTAGATTCCATGTATAATTGAAATTATATGGTATTCTTTGATTTATTCCACTTAGTGTAATACACTTGATCCATCCATATTGTTGCAAGTGGCCAAAAAAAAAAAAAATCCCATTCTTTTTTATGGCTGCATAATATTCGTGTGTGTGTGTGTGTGTGTGTGTGTGTGTATCACATCTTCCTTATCTAATTTTCTATGGAGGAACACTTATGTTAATTCCATATCTTGGCTGCTGTAAATAATGCTGCAGTAAACATAGGGGTGCATATATCTTTTCAAATCAGTGTTTTCATTTTTAGGTAAATACCCAGTAGTAGAATCACTGGATCGTATGGTATTTCTGTTTTTAATTTTCTGAGAAAACTCCACACTGTTTTCCACACTGTCTGTATCAATTTACATTCCTGCCAAGAGTGCACAAGTGTTCTTTTTCCTCTACATCCTCTCAACACCTGCTTTTGTCTTTTTGATGTTAGCCATTCTGACAGGTGTAAAGTGAGCTTTCATTGTGGTTTTGATTTGCATTTCCCTGATGATGAGTGATGTTGAGCATCTTTTCATGTGTCTTTTGGCCATCTGTATCTCTTATTTGTAAAAAAATGTCTATTCAGTTCCTCTGCTCATTTTTAAATGGGATTGTTTGAGGTTCTTTTGGTGATGATAGAAACTACTTTTTAAAACAAGGTTGAGAAGAAAATTGGTTCTTTTGTCTATTCAGAATACACATTTGGGAATTTTATCACATTGTAGCTGTGTTCTGGGGAGGTTGCCTCCCCCGCCCCCCCAGCTAAGTTATAATTGAACATATAGGGCTCTGCTGGTAAATAGGGAAGACACTGAGTTTTCCTTTTTTAACCAATATTCTAAAATTGTGCAGATGGTACCATATGTGTTTATTGTAGAAAAACTAGAAAAAAAATTAAATTACCCCAGATTCCAACATCCAGTGCTTTTTACATTTTGGTATGTATCCTTCTGCACTTCCTCCCAGGGAAATATGAGTGACACCCCCCACACCTGAGACTGCTTTGTAATTTGTTTTCCTCACTTATCAATGTATTGGGAATGCTCTCCAGTATCAATACCTATATCATTATTTTCAATGACTGGTATTCCAGTATTCATGAATCTTTGTTCAAGCTCCTCTCCAGGATGTTCAGGGTATAATTTGTCATTGCTATAAACATTGCTTCAGTGAACACTTTTGACGACTTATCTTTGCCCACCTGTCACAATGTTTCTTGGGGATATGTTCCTGATAGTGGAACAATGGAATCAGAGGATACAGACTTTTTTTTTTTCTTTAAAGATTTATTTATTTATTTGACAGACAGAGATCACAAGTAGGCAGAGAGGCAGGCAGAGAGAGAGAGAGAGGGAAGCAGGCTTCCTGCGGAGCAGGGAGCCCGATGCGGGGCTCGATCCCAGGACCCTGAGATCATGACCCGAGCCGAAGGCAGCAGCCCAAACCACTGAGCCACCCAGGTGCCCCAGGATACAGACTTTAAAAAAAAAGAATAAGGGCGCCTGGGTGGCTCAGTGGGTTAAGCCGCTCCCTTCAGCTCGGGTCATGATCTCAGGGTCCTGAGATCGAGTCCCGCATCAGGCTCTCTGCTCAGCAGGGAGCCTGCTTCCTCCTCTCTCTCTGCCTCTCTGCCTACTTGTGATCTCTGTCTGTCAAATAAATAAATAAAAAATCTTTAAAAAAAGAATAAAATGTATTTTTAAAAATATATTAAAATTCTGTCAAAAATATTTTAAATTAAACAAATGTATGTTGAAAGATATATTTTTGAAAGTCACCCTATAGAATTTTTTTTAAAGATTTTATTTATTTATTTTGACAGAGAGAGATCTGAGTAGACAGAGTAGCAGGCAGAGAGAGAGAGAGGGAAGCAGGCTCCCTGCTGAGCAGAGAGCCCGATTTGGGGCTCGATCCCAGGACTCTGGGATCATGACCTGAGCCAAAGGCAGAGGCTTTAACCCACTGAGCCACCCAGGTGCCCCAGATTTTATTTATTTATTTTATAGACAGCAGTCACAAGTAACCAGAGAGGCAGGCAGAGAGAGAGGAGGAAGCAGGCCCCCCGCTGAACAGAGAGTCTGATGCGGGGCCCAATCCCAGGACCCTGGGATCACGACCCAAGCTGAAGGCCTAGAAGATTTAACCCACCAAGCCACCCAGGCACACGATATACTCATTTTTAAAAGAAAGATTTTAGTTATTTATTTGACAGAGGGCAAAGCAGGGGTAGTGGCAAAGGGAGAGGGAGAAACAGGCTCCCCATCAGGCAGGGAGCCCCATGTGGGGCTCCATCCCTGGATCCTGGGATCATGACCTGAGCCAAAGGCAGAAGCCCAACCCGCTGAGCCACCCAGGCGCCCTTTCAATATACTCATTAAGTATAGCCATCATGCCTACTGTACGTTGGATCTCTAAACTTATTCATCCTACATCACTACGAATCTGTACCTTTTGATCACCATCTCCCCATTTCCCCCATTCCCTGAGTCCCTGGTAGCCACCATTCTACTTTTTGCTTCTATGCATTTGACTTTTTTCCTTAAGATTCTACATATAAGTGAGATCATACAGTACTTATCTTTCTTCAGGTTATTTCAGTTAGCACAGTGTTCTCAAGGTTCATTCATGTTGTAGCATGTGACAGGATTTCCTTCTTTTTTTTTTTTTTTAACTTAATTTATTTATTTGACAGAGATCACAAGTAGGCAGAGAGAGAGAGGAGGAAGCAGGCTCTCCGCGGAGCAGAAAGCCCGATGCGGGGCTCGATCCCAGGACCCTGGGATCATGACCTGAGCCGAAGGCAGAGGCTTTAACCCACTGAGCCACCCAGGTGTCCCCAGGATTTCCTTCTTATGACTGAATGATATGTATATATAAATACCACATCTTCTTCATCCGTTCATTCATTGACCGACAAGTAGGTTGTTTCTCTCTCTTGGATATTGGGTCTAATCCTGCTGTGAACATAGGAGTGCATGTTATCTCTTTGATACCCTATTTTCATTTCCTTTGGATATGTACCCGGAAGTGAGATTGCTGGATCATATGATATTTCTATTTTTATTACGTTGATTGATATTCATATGTTGAACCATTCTGTGTTCCAGGAATAAATCCCACTTGGTTATGTGTATAGTCCTTTCAATGTACTGTTATACTCAGTTTGCTAGTATTTTGTTTAGGATTTTTGCATCAGTGTTTTTTGGAGATGTTAATCCATAGTTTTCTTGTCTTGTATCTTTTTCTAGCTTTGACATCATGGTATGCTGGCCTCAGAGAAGGACTTTGGAAGTGTTCCCTTCTCTTCAGTTTTTGGGCAGATTTTCTGGGGGATCAGTGTTAGGTATTCTTTTAGGGTTTGGTGAATTGTCCAGTGTAGCCCTCCGATTCTGGGCTTTTCTTTGCTGGAAGTTCTTGGTTACTGATTCAGTGTTTTTACTTATTATTGGTTTGTTCAGGTTTTCTATTTATTAATGAATTAGCTCCTAGGAATTTGTCCATTTCTTCTAGGTTATCCAATATGTTGGCATACAATTTTTCATAGTATTGTCTTATCCTTTTTTTTTTTTTTTCCCTGTGGCTTCCGTTGTAATGTCCTTTCTTTCATTTCTGATTTTGGTAATTTGAGTCATCTCTTTTTTTAAGTAGTTAATGGAGCCAAGGATTTGTCAGTTTCATTGATTAAAAAAATGACTTAGTTTCACTGATTTTTTTTCTGTTGCTTTTGTATTCTCTTTTTTGTTTATGTCAGCTCTGATCTTTATTTCCTTCCTTCTACTAACTTTGGGTTTGGTTTGTTCTTTAGTTTCTCGAGGTGTAAAGTTAGGTTGTTACCTGGAGACAGAATAGTGTTTGATATCCTTAGCCAAATGGGCTGTGAAATTTATTTATTTATTTTTAAAAGATTTTGTTTATTTGGGGGCGCCTGGGTGGCTCAGTGGGTTAGGCCTCTGCCTTCAGCTCAAGTCATGATCTCAGGGTCCTGGGATCGAGTCCCAAGTCAGGCTCTTGCTTGGTGGGGAGCCTGCTTCCTCCTCTCTCTGTCAAACAAATAAATAAACTCTCTTTTTTTTTTAAGATTTAAAAAATCTATTTTAAAAAGATTAAAAAGGAAAAAAGAGTTTATTTATTTATTTGACAGGGAGAGGGACGCAGCAGGAGAGGGAACACAAGGAGCGGGAATAGGAGAGGGGGAGGCAGGCTTCTTGCCGAGCAGGGAGTCCTCCTACATGGGGCTTGATCCCCATGACCCAAGCTGAAGGCAGATGCCTAGCAACTGAGCCACCCTGGCACCCTGGTGCTGTGAAATTTCATTTGCAGTTTTAACCTCTTTTTTAGAAATTTGTTGTCTCCACATTATAACATTTACCAACATGATGAAAATTCATTCTTTGTTTCACTGTACTGTACTTTTCACTGAAATTTTGCAGTCACTTTGCCATCCTTGTAGGACAGTGGTTCTTGGTCTGGGGTGATTTTGCACCCAGGGGACATTTTGGTTTTCACAATTTGGTGTGGAGGTGGGTTTCTACTGATATTTGGTGGCGAGAGACAAGGGGTGCTGCCAAACAATCTACAAAGCACAGCCCAGAACAACAAATAATTATCCAACCCAGTCAATAGTGCCAAGATTGAGAAACCCCGTGTATTATATGCTGACCCAAGGACATGACAGAGTGAAATTGCAAAGAGTACTCCTGCCTCCTGAATATTTCAACATGTCTAGAGCCAAATTTATGTCCCTACTTCCCAATAAGCTTCTTTTTCTGGCTTCCCTATTTCTTTGGAGGCAAAGATCACCTTTGATTTCTCATGACTTTTTGTCTCCCAGATCCAATGAATTACCAAACTCATGGGATTCTTTCTTCACAGTTTTTAAAATTTGATTAATTGATTTATTGAGGTTTTACACTTAATATACAAACCTAATTTTTTACTGAGGTAAAGTTCATATAACAAAATTTGCCATTTTAACCATTTAAAAAAATGGTTTTATTTTGTAGAATTAAGACATATGATGGAGTTCTTAGCATAGAAATATCTTTCTTCTCAGACACAAGGTATCATTCTTTCCTTTTTTAAGATTTTATTTATTTATTTGACAGATCAAAGTAGGCAGAGAGGCAGGCAGGGAAAGAGGGGGAAGCAGGCTCCCCACTGAGCAGAGAGCCTGATGCGGGGCTGGATCCTAGGACCCTGGGATCATGACCTGAGCTGAAGGCAGAGGCTTTAACACACTGAGCCACCCAGGCACCCCCCCCCCCCCATTTTAACCATTTTAAAATGTACAATTCAGAGGCTTTTAGTATAGTCACAATATCATGCAATCACTACCCTTGTCTAATTCCAGAACATTTTCATCACCCCAAAAGAAACCGTATTTATTAAGGAGTCGCTCAACATTCCTCACTCAACCCAGCTTCTAAGAAACTATGATCAAAAGAACAGCCAGACAGAAGATAATAAAACAAGAGAGGATCTGAACAACACTGTTGGACCCAATTGGCCCTAATAGACATGTGCAAAACCCTCCACCCATCAACACATAATATACATCCTGGGCTTTTTTTTTTTTTTAAGAGTTTATTCATTTGACAGAAATCACAAATGGGCAGGGAGGCAGGCAGAGAGAGAGGTGGGGGAAGCAGGCTACCCACTGAGGAGAGAGCCTGACACGGGGCTTGATCCCAGGACCCTGAGACCAGGACCCGAGCTGAAGGCAGAGGCTTATTTAACCCACTGAGCCACTTAGGTGCCCCATCCTGGGCTTTTTTGTTGGAATTTTTTTGGTTACTGATTCAATCTGTTATAGTTCTATTCAGATTTTCTTTCTTATTTTTTTTAAAGATTTTATTTATTTATTTGACAGACAGAGATCGCAAGTAGATGGAGAGGCAGGCAGAGAGAGAGAGAGAGAGAGAGAGGAGGAAGCAGGCTCCCCGCTGGGCAGAGAGCCCGATGTGGGGCTCGATCCCAGGACCCTGAGATCATGACCTGAGCCAAAGGCAGAGGCTTTAACCTACTGAGCCACCCAGGCGCCCCTCTTTCTTATTTTTTTAAAAAAGATTTAATTTATTTATTTGACACAGAGAGACACAGCAAGAGAGGGAACACAAGCAGAGAGAGTGGGAGAGGGAGAAGCAGGCTTCCCGCTGAGTAGGGAGCCCGATGCAGGGCTTGATCCTAGGACACTGGGATCATGACCTGAGCCAAAGGCAGCTACTTAATGACTAAACCACCCAGGTGCCCCATTTTCTTTCTTTAGTTCATTTTGGTTGTCTCTAGGAATTTATCTGTTTCAAATAGATTATCTAATTTTTAAAAAAGATTTTATTTATTTATTTATTTGACAGAGATCACAAGTAGGCAGAGAGGCAGGCAGAGAGAGAGGAAAGGAAAGCAGACTCCCTGCTGAGCAGAGAGCCTACTTCGGGGCTCCATTCCAGGACCCTGGGATCATGACCTGAGCCAAAGGCAGAGGCTTTAACCCACTGAGTCACCCAGGTTCCCCAGATTATCTAAGTTGTTGGCATGTAATTTTTCATATATTCGCTCATAATCCTTTTTTTCCCTATAAATTCTGTGATAACATCCCCACTTTTATTTCAAATTTTAGTAATTTAGGTTTTCTTTCTTTTTTTCTTAGTCTAGGTAAAAGTTGGTCAATTTTGCTTAAAGGATAAAGAATAAAATTTTGGTTTCATTGATTCTTTTGTTTCTATTCTTTATGTTCACTATAATCTTTATTATTTCCTTCCTTCTGCTAGCTTTGGGTTTAGTTTGGTCTTGTTTTTATAGTTTTCTAGTGTGGAAAATTAGATTATTGGTTTGCTGTTTTTAAAAAAATTGCAAGCATTGGGGCACCTGGGTGGCTCAGTAGGTTAAGCCTCTGCCTTCGGCTCAGGTCTTGGTCTCAGGGTCCTGGGATCGAGTCCTGCATCGGGCTCTCTGCTCAGCGGGGAGCCTGCTCCCCCCCGCCTCTGTCTGCCTCTTTGCCTACTTTTCACTTGTGATATCTTTTTTGAATCATTAGTTGTTTAAGAGCATTTTGTTTAATTTTCACGTATTTGTTAATTTGTCAGGTTCCCTCTGTTATAATTTCATTCCATTGTGGTCAGAAAAGATACTCAATATGATTACAGTCTTCATAAATTTAGTGAGACTTGTTTTGTTGCCTAACATATAATCTGTCTTACACAATGTTTCATGTGTATTTGAGAAGAATGTATATTCTACCTTTGTGGCTGAAGTGTTCTTATGTTAAGTCTAGTTGACTTTTATTAAATGTATTCATGTTTACATTTGTAATGTCTTTTTGATGATTGGCCCTTTTATCATAATATAGTATTGTCTCATAATAATTTTTGTTTTAAAGTCCATTTTTTGGGGCACCTGTGTGGCTCAGTGGGTTAAAGCCTCTGCTTTTGGCTCAAGGCATGATCTCAGGGTCCTGGGATCCAGCCCTGCATCAGGCTCCCTGCTCACTGGGGAACCTGCTTCTCTTCCTCTCTCTCTGCCTGCCTCTCTGTCTAGTTGTGATCTCTGTCAAATAAATAAATAAAATCTTTAAAAAAATAAATAAAGTCCATTTTTTTCTGATATCAGTATAGCTCCTGCAGCTCTCTTTTGGCTACTGTTTCATGGAATATCTTTTTTCTTCCTTTCTCTTTAAACCTATTTGTGTCTTTGGATCTAAAGGAAGTCTTTTGTAGACAGCGTATACTTGTATCATACTTTAAAAATGTGTATTTTGCCAATCTCTGACTTTTAATTGGAGAGTTTGATTCACTTACACTTAATATAATTATAAGGAAGGAGTTAACTTCTGCTCCTTTGCTATTTGTTTCCTCTATGTTTCAGTTCCTTCATTAATGCCTTCCTTGTGTTCAATAGATATTTCCTAATATGCTATCTTGATTCCCTCCTTATTTCTTTTACTGTTTGTGTTTTAGTTAATCTATTTGTGGTTGTCCTGAAGATTACATTTAACATCTTGATTTATAACACTAGTTCAAATTAATACCAATTTAGTTGTTTTTTAGAGATTTTATTTATTTACTTGAGAGAGAAAGAGAGCAAATAAGAGAGAGAGCATGAGTTGGGGGAACAGAGGGAAAGGGGTAAGCAGATTCCCCACTGAGCAGGGAGCCCTACACAGGTCTTGACCCCAGGACCCTGGGATCATGATCTGAGCCAAAGACAGACACTTAACTGACTGAGCCACCCATGTGCCCCAATACCAAATTTTAATTCTATGCAAAAAATTTGTTCCTATATACTCTGTCCCCTTACACAATTATTGCCTCAGTTTACATTTTTATACATTGGGTACTGATCACTGTAAATTTACAATTATTATTTTATGCAGTTGCCTTTTAATTCATATAGGAAGAAATGAAGAGTTCCAAACCCAAAATACATTAATACTGACTTTTATGTTTACCTATGTAGTTAGCTTTACCAATGTTCTCTTGTTTATTTGTAAGGGTTTAATTTACTGTGTCTTTTTATTTTTATTTTTTAAGAGAAAGGTTGGGGAGGGACAGAGGGAGAGAAAGAGGCAGGGGAAGAGAGAATCCCAAGCAGGGGCCACACATAGCATGGAGCCTGATGTGGGGCTCAATTTCACAACCCTGAGATCATAACCTGAGCTGAAATCAAGAGTTGACTCTTAACTGACAGTCTTCCAAGTCCCCCCGCCCCACCCCAGAGTCTTTTTATTTCAGGCTGAAGGACTTCCTTTGGCATTTCTTATAGTTCAGATCTGCTTGTGATGAATTCTCAGTTTTTGTTTACTTGGTAATATTTTAATTTCTCCTTAATTTTTGAGGGATGGGTTTTCCTAGATACAGAATTTTTGGTTGACATATTTTTTTTTTCCTTTTAGCACTTTGTATATGTCATCCCAGTAGCCTCAATAGTTTTTTTCTTTTCTTTAAAGATTTTATTTATTTGAGGGGTGCCTGGGTGGCTCAGTCCATTAAGCATCTGTCTTTGGCTTGGGTCATGGTCCCAGGGTCCTGGGATCGAGTTTCATGTTGGACTTCCTGCTCAGTGGGGAGTCTGCTTCTCCCTCTCCCTCTACCCCTCCCCCCTGCTCATGCTCTCTCTCTTTCCTGCTCTCTCTCAAATAAATAAATAAATAAAAATCTTTAAAACGTTTTTAAAAATAGGGCGCCTGGGTGGCTCAGTGGGTTAAGCCACTGCCTTCGGCTCAGGTCGTGATCTCGGGGTCCTGGGATCGAGTCCCGCATCGGGCTCTCTGCTCAGCAGGGAGCCTGCTTCCTCCTCTCTCTCTCTCTGCCTGCCTCTCTGCCTACTTGTGATCTCTCTCTGTCAAATAAATAAATAAAATCTTTAAAAAAAAGTTTTTAAAAATAATAATAAAAAAAGATTTTATTTCTTTGGGAGAGTGAGAGAAAGCACAAGCAGGGGGAGGGGCACAGGTACAGGGGCAAACAGACTCTACACTGAGCAGGAAGCCCAATGTGGGGCTCAATCCCAGGATCCTGGGATCAGGACCTGAGCCAAAAACAGCCACTTAATCAACCAAGCCACCCAGGCAACCCTGCCTCCCTAGTTTTTTATGAGAAGTCAGCCTTTTGTCTTATTGAGGGTTCTTTGTAAACGATGATCCTTTTTTCTTGCTGCTTTTGAGTTTCTGTATCTGATTTTTAGCTCTTTGATTATAATATGTCTTGGTGTGGGTCTTTTTGAGTTTATCCTAGTAGGAGCTTATTGGATATGTAGATTCATGTATTTCATTAAATTGGAGGAATTTTGGCCATTTTTTCTTCAAAAATTTTTTAAAGATTTTATTTGTTTATTTATTTGACAGAGAGAGATCACAAATAGGCAGAGAGGCAAGCAGAGAGAGAGAGGAGGAAGCAGGCTCCCTGCTGAGCAGAGAGCCCGATGTGGGACTCGATCCCAGGACCCTGAGATCACGACCTGAGCCGAAGGCAGCGGCTTAACCCACTGAGCCACCCAGGCACCCTCTTCAAATATTTTTTATGTCCCCCCCTTTTTTTTTCCTATCCTTTGGGCAGTCTCATTATGCATTTGGTTGTAAGCTTGATTTTGTCCCACAGGTCGATTAGACTCTGTTCATTTTTCTTCATTCTTTTTTTCTGTTACTTGGGTAGTAACTTATTTTTAATTGACCTATCTTCAGGTTCACTGATTCTTTCCTTTGCCTGCTGAAATCTGCCATTAAGCCCACCACTATTGAATTTTTCACTTTACTTATTGTAATCTCTATTTCAGAATTTCTATTTGTTTCATTTTTCTATTTCTATCTCTTTATTGATATTCTCAACTTTTTGAAACATTGTTCTCATTATTTCCTTTGGTTATTTTAGACATGGTTTCCTTTAGCTCTTTAAGCATACTTAAAATAGTTTATTTAAAGTCTTGGTTTTGTGGGTTGCCTTGCTGGTTCAGTCAGTAGAGCATGGGATCCTTGATCTTTGGGTTGGGAGTTTGAGCACCACGTTGTACTTCACCTAACAGACAAACAAACAAATAACATCTTTGTTTAGTTAATCCAATGTGTGGGCTTTCTCAGTACAGTTTCTATTAGTTTGATTGTCTAATGTTCCTAGAAAAACCTATGGGCCATACTTACTTGTTTATTTGCAAGCCTCATGATTTTTTATTGTTGTTGAAAACTGGACATTCTGAATATTATAATTTGGCAAATCTGAAAATCAGATTTTCTGTCTTAGGGTACATTGTTGCTGCTTGTTGTAGTTATTGTTTAATAGCTTTCTGAATTATAAATTTTATAAAGTTTGTACTCTTTGTCAAATGTGGTCACTGAAGTCTTTTTTATATTAACTTAGTTGCCAACTAGTGATTTCACTATTTCCTTATAAATCTGTACCAAAATAATAATAATAATAATAATAAAACCTTCCTGCCTTTGCAGATGGGGTCTGCCTGTATGTTTAGAGCATGTTTTTGTCACTCAGCCATGTAGTTTACAGCTCTGTCTTAGCTTTCACTTCCTGCTTGAGAAGAGCCTTACTGTCAACCAGAGGTAAAAGTTTTGGGCCTTCTCAGTTTTCTTCTGAGCATGAATCCAGCCCTGGGCAGATATGCATATGGCTTTCTAGAGTTCCATGAATATGTCAGAGCTTTTCAAAGCTGTTATTCACTAAAGCAGCTCATCAGCCTTTCCTCCCTAACTTTTCAGTTTTGTTCATTTGCACTAAGTATTATCTTTGCCCCAGACAGCAGCAACTAATACATTTACCTTGAACTGTTTTTGATAAATGCACCCTGGGTAGTCACCTGGGTAGTGCCTAAATTAGGCAACACCCTTTGAGCCAGCCCCTCAGGGAGCTACCAGACAAGTTAAAACAACCACAATTCTTTGAGAATAAGGTGTGTTCTGCTCTCTTTGGTACTTGGCACTTAGACTAGGAATATGGGTTATTTTATTTTTTACATTTATTCAGAAATAGTCTGCTTCACCAAGTTTCATTGGGAGAGGGAGAAGTGGGCTTCTCACTGAGCAGGGGGCTTGATACAGGGCTTGGTTCCAGGACCCTGGGATCATGACCTGAGCCAAAGGCAGACAGTGAATTACTGAACCACCCAGGCGCCCTGGAATGTGGGTTATTTTTAAGGCTGTTGTCAAACTGGGGATTGGAGGATGGTACCAGGGTAAGTTAAAGTGTCAAAAAGCTCTCTTACTGAGACTCAGCTATTTTTTTTTAAAGACTATTTATTTATTTATTTATTTGATAGACAGAGATCACAAGCAGGCAGAGAGGCAGGCAGAGAGAGAGGAAGGGAAGCAGGCTCTCTGGTGAGCAGAGAGCCCGACATGGGGCTCGATCCCACGACCCTGGGATCAGGACCCGAGCCGAAGGCAGAGGCTTTAACCCACTGAGCCACCCAGGCGCCCCTCAGCTATTTTTTTCTTGATTAAACATTATCTTAGTTGCTATAAGGTTTTGGTTTGATTCCAGAGTTCTGAACTGAGTTTTGGAGTTCCCTATTTTTTTTAAAGATTTATTTATTTATTTGAGAAAGAGAGGAGATGCAGAGGGAAAGGGAGAGAGTGTCCTAAGATGACTCCTCACTGAGTGGGGACCCTGACTCAGGACACAATCCCAGACCCTGAGGCCACAACCTGACCCCAACCAAGTTCAACATTCAACAAGTTGCACCACCCAGGCATCCCTGGAATTCCCTATTTTTTCTGACATCTTATATTTTCATTGTATATTAAAAAGCCCTTTTTATTACCACACCACCACCCCAGTTCCAGTTCTTATTGTGGCACATCAGGAATATTTTAGGTTTTTTTTTTTTTTTTAAAGATTTTATTTATTTATTTGAGGGAGAATGAGTGAGAGAGAGCATGAGAGAGGAGAAGGTCAGAGGGAGAAGCAGACTCCAAGGAGTTGGGAGCCCGATGCAGGACTCGATCCTGGAAGTCCGGGATCATGACCTGAGCTGAAGGTAGTTGCTCAACCAACTGAGCCACCCAGCGCCCTATTTTAGGGATTCTTTTTTTTTTAAGGTCATCGCCATACCCAGCATAGAACTTGAATTCATGACCCCAAGATCAAGAGCTGCATGCTCTACTGACTGAGCCAGCACAGTACCCCTTAGGGATTCTTATACCTCTCATATACCCCCCTCCTTGATCATGTGACTAGCCTGCTGAGACAGCTGTAGCTCACAGTTTCTCCTTGCCTATTAAATAGTGTCTCCAAGCTCTAGTTTCAGCATGACTTTCCAGTGCTATCTCACTCTTCTCCCCACCCCAACACTCCCATGCTGTTTTGCTGAATCCACACAGGTAGCCGGCTCCCAAGTGTGCAGTTCGCTTCCCACTGCGTACACCATGGATGCTGCTCTTGCATCTCCATACATGCTGTTTGCTCCCTATCCGGACTGTACCCTGCCTTCAACTCTGCCTCCTGAAACACTGTCCATATCTTAAGAATCAGCTCACACTTCGATCTTTCTATAAAGTCATTTTTAATCACTTCGACCGAAGCTAATCTCTCCTTCCACTAAACTGCTATGACATTTTTGTGCCAGTAATGTGATGTATGTCATATTAGTACTTGCTGTATTATTTATTTATTATTATTATTTTAAAAGATTTTATTTATTTATTTGACAGACAGAGATCACAAGTAGACAGAGAGGCAGGCAGAGAGAGAGGAAGGGAAGCAGGTTCTCCACTGAGCAGAGAGCCCAATGTGGGGCTCGTTCCCAGGACCCTGAGATCATGACTCTGAGATCATGACCCACTAAGCCACCCAGGCACCCCAATACTTACTCTATTATTTGTATTCATGTTTTCATTCCCACATTCTGTCCATAAATATTTAGTAGTACCCACTGTTTGCTAGAGCTGCAGTGGAAAGACATTGTCCTTAATGATCATAGTTAAGACATTGAACAAATAAGCATGTATGTATTATAGTAATTACTGAGAAAGAGAAGAAACCCGTTAGGATTCTGTGAGCGAGAATAGGATGAGTCCAAGTTTCTCAGGTTAATAGTGAGGGGAAAACATGACAGGAAGAGGACACAACATGCCTGAGAAATCTGAAGCCCATTGTGTGCCTTACTGTCTCTATAAGAGTCAGAGAAACATTTCCGTTACCACAGTGCTTTATACTTACTGCACGTAAAGAATAAAAATTAGTGGGCTGCCTGGGTGGTTCAGTGGGTTAAACCTCTGCCTTCAGCTTAGGTCATGATCTCAGGGTCCTGGGATCAAGTCCTGCATCGGGCTCTCTGCTAGGCAGGGAGCCTGCTTCCTCCTCTCTCTCTCTCTCTCTCTGCTTGCCTCTCTGCCTACTTGTGATCTAGCTCTCTGTCAAATAAATAAAAAAATCTTTTAAAAAAATTAGTGAGATGGTAAGAAGATTAAGAAGAAGAAGAAGAAGGGACGCCTGGGTGGCTCAGTTGGTTAAGCGGCTGCCTTCGGCTCAGGTCATGATCCCAGCGTTCTGGGATCGAGTCCCACATCGGGCTCCTTGCTCGGCAGGGAGCCTGCTTCCCCCTCTGCCTCTAGCCTGCCACTCTGTCTGCCTGTGCTTGCGCTCTGTATCTCTCTCTCTAACAAATAAATAAAAAATCTTTAAAAAAAAAAAAAAGAAGAAGAAGAAGAAGAAGAATGTAAATTAGATAAGAAAAAAAAAAAGAACAAGAAGAAGAAGAATGTAAATTAGATAAGAAAAAAAAAAGAACCCGGAGCACTGGGGTGGCTCAGTCAGTTAAGCCTCTGACCTTTGGTTTCAGCTCAGGTCACGATCTGAGGATCCTGAGATCAAGCCCCACGTAGGGCTCCCAACTCAGTGAGGAGTCTGCTTCCCTTCTCCCTCTCCCTCCACCCCTCCCCCTGCCTGTGCATGCTTTCTCTCTAAAATAAATAATCTTTAAAACATTTTAAAAATTTTTTATTAACATAAAATGTATTATTAGCCCTAGGGGTACAGATCTGTGAATCGCCAGGTTTACACACTTCACAGTACTTACCATAGCACATACCCTCCGCAATGTCCGTAACCCAACCACCCTCTCCCTATCCCCCTACCCCTGGCAACCCTCATTTTGTAATAAATAAATGAATCTTATAAAAAAAGCAAAAAGAGAAACCGGTGATAAAATGGGAGAATAAATGAGCAGAGAATAATATCATTTAATTTCCTTTCAATTTCAATAAAATAATGGCAATAACAGCAGCAGATAATGTTTTTCGAGTGCTTACTCTGGGCTAGGAACTATGCTAAAAGCTTTATGTGTGTCATTTTATATAACTTTGAAATTGAGTGGTGTCTGCCCTTTCTTTTCTGCAGTGTCTTGACTCAGTGTCAGGATGTAGAACTCTCCTTCCCACATCAACCAGAGGGATCCAGTGTCTTCTGTGGTACAAAGAGAGGAACAGTGTTTCTTACTTCATACCGGGTAATTCTACTTCTTCTTTGATCAGATTAACTGCACATTTGTTTTCCTTAAAACGGAGAGAGGGTAAACGTTGACTTTCAAAGTGTTTTAAAACATTCACACTTTTATGATTTTCCATGTTGAAGAATATGGAAGAAAATGGGTGATATTTCCCAATTAGGCCAGGACGTCAAAGCAGCCTTGACCTTAGAATTGCTCTGCTATGTCTCAACCCGTGGACAAACTGTAGTCCTTCTCTGAAATTTCTTTCCTCTCATAGGTGATCTTCGTGACTTCACACACAGTCAATGACTCCATGTGTTCTTTTATGATGCCATTTGATCTGATGAGTAACTGCACCGTTGAACAACCAGTCTTTACCCCCAACTTCATTAAAGGAATCATTCAGGCAGCCCCAGATGGTAAGTGGTCCCCCCTCAGAAGTGGTTTTTTGTTTGTTTGTTTGTTTGTTTTTTCTCAAAAGCTTCCAGAAGATTTAAGATTCAGACTTGGCTCATGCTGGGATTCAAAAAAAGCTGCCCCGCTCCTTTGGGTAGTGCTTCTCTGTCTGTCTGGGGCGGTCCTCTCTGGCCAGTGGTGCCAGCACCTTAGTGAGCGTGTGTCATTGCTTCCCCCAGGTGGCTGGGAAGGACAGGCTACCTTTAAATTAGCCTTCAGAAAAGGAGGTGCCATCGAATTTGCCCAGATGATGATGAAAGCTGCCTCTGCTGGTGAGCACTGCTAATAAGGATTCTAAATGCTGTGGGGGGTTTGAGGCCTGTGGAGGTGAAGTAGGACTGTTACCCACCCAGTCAAGACTTTGGCCTCCGAAGTCAAGCAGTTCGTAGCTGCACGTGTATTCCGCAGGCATTTCCTGAGCCTCCCTACCATGGGACACACACTACACCACAGGCTGGGAGCAAGATTAGTCAGTCCCTCCTTGTCTTAAAGGAGTTTGCAGTCTACCAGGAGCTTGTACTCAGACACCTGAATGACTAATTTTACCTGATAATCTCGTCCATTTAAATGCTGGTCTCCTGGGACGCCTGGGTTGGTTGGACGACTGCCTTCGGCTCAGGTCATGATCCCGGAGTCTTGGGATCGAGTCCCGCATCGGGCTCCCAGCTCCACGGGGAGTCTGCTTCTCTCTCTGACCTTCTCCTCGCTCATGTTCTCTCTCACTGTCTCTCTCTCAAATAAATAAATAAAATCTTTAAAAAAAATGTATATAAAAAAAAATGCTGGTCTCCTATCATTAAGTCGTCTCATTTTCAGCTCTGGAAGCCCCAGATGTGCGAGTTCTTTTTCCTTTGTCGTGCCTTTCTGTCTTTTCTCCTCTCTGGCTTTGCCTTTGCTTCTCTTAGCTGTAGTTCCCATTCTCATGAGAAGAGGGAAGAGGTATTGTCAAGTGCCGCAGCACTGATCTAAAGTATGTACCAGATAACTCTTTTTGGACTGTGAATACAAATAATCCTTTTACGGGGTACCTGGCTGGCTCAGGGGTTGTGAGTTCAAGTCCCATGTTGGGTGCAGAGCCTACAAAAATAAATAAATAAATAAATCCCTTAATGATATATTTTTATTTAACCTAGCCTCATTTCATACCCCTCCTCTCTCACCGTTTGTACTCCAATCTAATTGGACTTCTGTGTGCCTGTTCTCTCATCTCTGCGCCTTCATGTTATTTGTTCTTTCTGGTAATTTTATTTACTTATCTATCTATCTATCTATCTATCTAAGTAAACTCTATACCCAATATGGGGCTTGAACTCATGACCCCAAGATCAAGAGTCACCTGCTCTTCTGACTGAGCCCACTAGGTGCCCTGAAATTTGCTCTATTTGGAATGTTCTTTCTCTTTCTCTGTTGCCTCTACCTCCAACTCCAATCTCGTTGAGATGAACACCATCTAGTTGAGATGGACATATGCAAATATGCTGTAACAGAGGCATGGACAAAATGCTGGGGACACAGAAGAATGGAATGAACGTTCTAGCTCAGAAGACTGATTGGATTATGATACTATAAACCATAGTGAAGAATGTAGGAGACAGTCTATGTTGGAGTTCAATTTTAGATATACTAACATTTACTGAACACTTACCATATAGTGGGCAGTGTTCCAGACCCTTTACATGTGTCAGTATTTGTTTTTTTTGTTTTTGTTCTTTAAATTTTTTAAAAAGGTTTTATTTATTTATTTGACAGAGATCACAAGTAGGCAGAGAGGCAGGCAGAGAGAGAGGAGGAAGCAGGCTTCCTGCTGAGCAGAGAGCCCAATGCAGGGCTCAATCCCAAGATCCTGGGATCATGACCTGAGCCGAAGGCAGAGGCTTAACCCACTGAGCCACCCAGGTGCCCCTACATGTGTCAGTATTTGTAACCCTCACAAAAACTTATGATGTAGCTATAGTCATTATCCCAGTTGATAACAGGAGAAACTGAGCCAGTGATGGTTATACATTGTCTCAAGACTGTACAGATAGAGAGCAATGGAGCTAGAATCTAAACCCTAAACCTCTTCTTGCTATTTTTCTGAACTTTTTAAAGAAAAATAATCTTATTTATGGAAAAGTTGCAAGAATATTGCAACAAGGGCTGCCTCAGTGGCTCAGTGGGTTAAGCCTCTGTTGGGCTCTCTGACTGGCAGGGAGCCTGCTTCCCCCTCTCTCTCTGCCTGCCTCTCTGCCTACTTGTGATCTGTCTCTCTCTCTCTCTCTCTGTCAAATAAATAAATAAAATATTTTTTAAAAATATTGCAACAAACTCTCATGGACCATTCATCTAGATTCACCCATTATTAACATTTTCTCACCTTTGCTTTATCTTGTTCTTTTTTTGCTTTGTTTCTACTTAAGTATTTGGGAATAAGTCACAAAGATCATTTCCTTCATCCCTAAGTATTTGGATATAAATCTCCTAGGAGCAAGGGTATTCTCTTATCTACCCTCAGTCTGCTTTTCAAATTCAGGAAATGTAACATGGAAACAATGCTGTTAATATTTGGTTTATATTCAAATTCAAATGTTTAACCCATTACTGTTTTGTTCTTAATTCTAATAGCACATCCCCCCCCCCCCCCCCCCCCAGTCAGGATCTAATCCCAGATTACACATTGAATTTAGTTGTCCTGTATCTTTGGTCTCCTTTAATCTGGACTCAGCCTTTCTTGATGTTGACATTTTAAAGAGAATACAGGCTTATTGTTTTGTAGAATGTCCCTTAATTTGGGTTTGTCTGTTTCCTCATGCTTAGATGCACATCATGCATTTTAAATGGCAGGAATACGATACAAGTAATGTTTTATTTTTTTTATCCTATATTCTTCATTCCTCCATCTTATTAAATGTGAGGCACATTGGAATGCTAGTGGTCAGTGGATTTGCAGCTCAGAGCTTCAAAGATGAACTGTATCTTCTAGAGACTGGTTTAGAAATCCTCAGCACGCAGGTCATCTCTGGAGCCATGTGAGTGATAGGATCCTTCAGTGACTTACGAATGGTATTCCAAGAGTCCTCAACAGCTCAGGGATGGAGGGAGGGATGACCTTAATGAAGAATGCAAAGGGGCTGACTGAGGTAGGAGGAGAATTGAGTTTATTGTCCTAGAGGTCAAGGAAGGACAGTTTCAGGCGTTACGGAGTGATCATTTGTCAGCTGCTACAGAGATGTTTGATAAAATGAAGACTGAAGGATGTGCATTGCATGTGGAAATTTGAGTTTGTTGGTGCTCTTAGTTAGAGAGAAATGCTAAAGAAGACAGGTGGCAGAAAAGCCATATATAAGAAATTGAGGAGTAAGAAATTGTTTTACTGTTACCTTTAAGATACAGTGCAAAAATACAAAGGCCAAGGAGCTCACACGCTGTACCCAACCAATAGCTCTTCATCGTCCAAAGGGCAGACAGCATCTGGAAGCCTGACACTGGGTAACAAGGTGTCCTGGCAGACAGAGCACAGCCTGTGGAATCCAGAGTCGGGGGCCACTTGGAAGTCCGGCTCCTCTTTTTTACCAGTGTCTGCAGAACTCAGAATAACTGCATATTGGTTCTTGAGTTCCTTCTTATTTTTGGCCTCACAGTACTGAGGGGGCTTATTTTTAAGATTATGGACCAAGGATCAGGCAACTTGAGGGGATCCTCTCTGTGCTCTCATTAAGATCTGCTTCTTGGGGGCGCCTGGGTGGCTCAGTTGGTTGACCATCTGCTTTTGGCTCAGGTCATGATCCTGGATCCTGGGTCCTGGGTTCGAGCCCCACATCGGACTCCCGAGGGGAACCTGCCTTTCTCCCACTCCCTCTGCTTGTGTTCCCTCTATCGCTGTGTCTTTCTCTGTCAAATAAATAAATAAAAATCTTAAAAAAAAAAAAAAAAGATCTGCTTCTTGGCCTGCAAAGCTACGGAGTCTCAGCAGTTATACAGCTACTTGGGAAGAGTTTAGGCAACATATGTGAGCTTGGCCCATTGTTTTCTGGGTCTGATTATATCATGGCTTAGGTGTGGGAGCCTACCCCTGCTCCCCCAGTAAGAACGTAAGATTGTGAGATGGGCTTCTTTCAGGTCTTTCGAATTAACTACCCATCATGCTTCATGATCTGATTCTTTGACCCTTTGCAGAAGTCTCTTCCCCTCTACAGAGCTGACTTGTTGGGGCTCTTTGATTCTTGTTTTTACCAAATACGTGTTGAGTACCTGTTGTTTGCCAAACTCTATATGAGATGATTAAGAACACAAGAGTAAACAAGGCGAACATAGCCCCTAACTTTGTTAAACTTAGTCTAGTGAGAGTCATACAAGAAATAAGCAAACAGGGGTGCTGTGGTGGCTCAGTCGGTGAAGCATCTACCTCAGGTCATGATCCTCGGGTCCTGGGATGGAGCCCCGCATTGGGCTCCTTGCCCGGTGGGTAGCCTGTTTCTCCCCCGACCTCTGCCTGCCACTCTGCCTACTTGTGTGCGCTCGCTCTCTCTCTCTCTCTCTCTCTCTCTATATATATATATCTATATCTGTCAAATAAATAAATAAAATCTTTTGAAAAAAGAATAAATGAGCAAACATATAAGTTAATAAAGTAATCACTTCTGGGAAGGATATTAATAGGATATTGACAAGGAGGATAGTAGGGGTAAAGAGGACAACTTCAGATTTATAATGAATTAGTTAAGATAATGCTATCTCTTGAAACAGAAAAATCCCAAATTATCCGTAGCTTAAGGCAGTAAATATTACTGCTTATGTAAAGGACAATCAGCAAGGATAATATGGGGCTCTGAACCACATAGCCATTTAGGGGCCCAGAGTACTAGGGTCTTTGCCATCTTTAACACATGGCTTCCACAGCCCCTCTGGATAGCTGGCAGGGAGGGAAAGAGAGTAAATATCTCACCTGGGAAGCTTGCACCAGGGAAGCTCTGGAAGCGGTGTACCTTACTTCTGGTCACATGCCATAGGCCAGAAATAGAGCAGTAGGCCGATAATGGCTCCCAAAGATATATCCATGTCCTAACCCTCAGAATCCGTGGATGTTGCCTTGTTTGGAAAAAAAAAAAAAAAATCCCTGCAGATGTAATTAATTTAAGGATCTTGAGATGAGGAGATTACTCTTGCTTATCCAGGTGGGCCTCAAATGCCATCACAAGGATCCTTATAAGAGAGTCCTTATAAGAGGAAGATAATCAAGAAGCACTTTCTTTCTTCTGTATCACGTTGCCATTACATTGGCTTCCATGGTTGTGTCTTGCCAACTAGATGGAATCCTCACTTGGATTCTGAATATTTTTTATGGTAAGTGCTGTGCTAGGCCCTGGATAAGCACAGGCAAATAAGACACAATCTCTGCCCTCACGAAACATGCAGTTCAGGACAAGGGAGGTATATATTTTTTATCTGGTATCCTGGGAGCATTTTTGGACATATATGTGAGATGATGGTTGATAATTTATTAATTATTTGGTTGATAGCTGCTTAAAAGAATTAAAAAGTCCCTATTTTGCCAAACTTGTCTTCTCAGCTGCCAGGGGAGTTCCACTTGGAAGTCTAAACTACTGGTTCAGCTCTCCAGGACTGTACGTAGTTACTGGGCAGGGGGGCATGTGCTCCCAACAGATGCCTTGTCCAGGTAAGGAGTGGCAGGGAAGTTCTCCTTGGGTGGTGGAAAAATATGCCAAGGGCTCTAAGATCCATTCATTGCTAGTTTGCCTGCAACTCTGCTATAGGAGAAAAAGGAGAAGTTTAGAGAATTGGAAATGGAGTCCATGACTTTGTTTCTAGACTGAAGCCCCGTGGCAGGTCAGCAATGACTGGGCTTCAGTTTGAGGCTTACTTTTTACTGTAATGTACACATATGGAGCAGACATGGACGACTCCTGCTAACAGGAACCGTCACTTCCTGCTTATAGCCTGAGTCAAAAAAGGTGCCCTTCCCCACCTCTTCTCATCTCACCCAAGTAGAGCCACCATGCTTGTGCTGGGCCCTTCAACCTCACTGAGGACTCCAGCTTCATGCCCTGTGGCCTTTAACAGTTGTGCCTGTCCACAGTGATTCTCAAATGTGGTCCACAGCCTGCAGGTGGGCCACAAAGGGTCTCCTAACAGGCCATCAACAGGCCCCAAAAGGTAGTCCTTTCTTGGGATCTCCTTGGAACATGACATACATGTCTACAGATTTTAGTTTTGTGTACAACTGATGTCACAAAATTACATCTTTATAGTTGTGTGGCTAAAAATATAATCTAATAATTCTTTTAAATGCATTAATCTCTGAGAGGTGCCTGGGTAGCTTAGTCAGTTAAGCCTCTGACTCTTGGTTTCAGCTCAGACTGTGATCTCCGGGTCATGAGATCGAGCCCTGTGTCAGGCTCTGCACTCAGCCTGTGACTCTTCTTGAGATTCTTTCCCTCTCCTTGTCCCTCCCCCTTTGCTCCTTCCTCCACTTTCATGCTCTTTCTCTTCTTAATAAACAAATAAAATCTTTAAAACAAATAAATAAACGCATTAGTCTCTTAAATTATGTAGAAAACAAAAAATGGAATTACAAGCTGTTATTATAAAATATTAGCTTTTGTAATTGCCCAGTGATTCAGCTTTAGTGAGGTCTTTATCCCTATAAAGTTGGCTTTAAGTTATTGTCTGGTGTCCTTTCACTTCACCTTGCAGAACTACCTTAAGCACTTCTTACCCAGTAAGAATGAACTCCTTCAGCTTTTGTGTATCTGGGAACATCTTCATTTCTCTCTCACTCTTGAAGGAGTTTTGCCAAATAGAGGATTCTCGTTTGACAGTTTATCTCTGGCCTCTAAAGTTTCTGATGGGAAATCTGCTGAGGATCCCTTGTATGCTTCTCTCTCGCTGCTTTCACGACTCTCCCTTTGTCTCTGTCTTTTGAAAGTTTAATTAGAATGTATCTCAGTGTTTGTTTCTTTAAGTTCATCTTACTTGAAGTTTGTTGAGCTTCTGGATGTTTATGTTCATGTTTTCATCAAATTTGAGAAATTTACAGTCACTATTTGTTCAAATATTTGCTCTGTCCCTTTTTCTCCTCCTCCTGGGACTTCTTCTGGTCTGCTTGATGGTGTTCCACAGGTCCCTCAAGCTCTGTTACTCTCAAGCCCTGTTCACTCTTCTTCAGTGTTTGGTTTTGTGTGTGTGTGTGTGTGTGTGTGTGTGTGTGTGTGTGTGTTTCCTATTCCTCAACCTCTATTGTTTCCCTCGTTTTATCTTCAAGTTAATGGATTTATTCTTCTGCCTACTCCAATCTGAATTTGAATCCCTCTAGTGATTTTTTCATTTCAGTTGCTGTACTGTTCAGCTTCAGAATTTCTTTTTGGCTTCTTGTGAAGTTTTCCACTTCTGCTGGTATTTGTATTTGATGCATACATCATTTTCTTGACTTCCTCCACATTTTCCTTTCGTTTTTTTTTTTTAAGATTATATTTATTTATTTGATGGACAGAGATCACAAGTAGGCAGAGAGGCAGGCAGAGAGAGAGGAGGAAGCAGGCTCCCTGCTGAGCAGAGAGCCCGATGTGGGACTCGATCCCAGGACCCTGAGATCATGACCTGAGCCGAAGGCAGCGGCTTAACCCACTGAGCCACCCAGGCGCCCCTCCTTTCGTTTTTAAAGAACCTTTAAGACCATTCTTTTAAAGTTTTTTCTAGTTATCTCAAACATAAATGTGGATTACAGCGAAGTAACTTGACAACTGTCCACTCATTGACTCAGTTAAACCACTTTGGAAATGTAGCCAAGAAAATAAATAAAGTCCAGGTTTATTGCAATATGAGTTAGAAAATTGAAAATGGTGTATCTGGGTGGTGCAGTTAATTGTTAGACTCTTGGTTTTGGCTTAGGTGATGATCTCAGGGTCCTTGGATCTGGTCTGTGTTCAGTGTGAAGTCTGCTTAAGACTTCCTCCCTCTCCCCTTCCCTGCTCCTATGCTTTCTCTTTCTCTCTCTCAAATAAATAAATAAATAAAATCTAAAAAAAAAAAGAAAGTTGGAAACAACATGCTCTCCTGCAGCAGGGAAATTAAGTAGCACCTATCCATGTGATAAAATGTTGTCTAGCTTTTAATGTATGAAATATGCTAATAATGTAAAGAAAATTTTTATAATGTCAAGTAAAAAGAGCCAGATAAAAAAATGTATGGGTGTTATGATTGTGAGTGTATAAAAATATTAACAGATTCTACAAAGAAATACACCAGAATATTAAATTTTTGTCTTTGAGAGTGGATTATAGACGATTTTTGAAGTTCATCTTTTCAGGGTGCGTGGGTGGCTCAGTTGCTAAGCCTCTGCCATTAGCTCAGGTCATGCTCCCAGGGTCCTGGGATTGAGCCCTGCCTGCTCCTCCCTCTGCCACTCCCCCTGCCACTCCTCTCTCTCTCACTGTGTCTCTCTCTGCCAAATAAATAAAATCTTTTAAAAAAATAAAATTCATCTTTTATTTTCTAAATACATACCCCTCATTCAGCATGTATTGCTTTCTTCATACTCAAAATTTATTAAATAAAATAATCTTTGAGCACAACTATAAGTAATGTAGAGCTATAACTGTAACCTTATTTTCATGTTAACTTGAACCCCTCCAAAACAGGAAATGATAAAGCCTTCATCCAGTGACCTTCATCCAGTGGTGGCTGAAGGATCTGGCTTTAGCATTATTCTGCCCGAATTCTTTTCCTGTGTCAGTTCGCTTCTTCTTCCTTCTTACCTACTCCTTGTCCACTCTAAAAAATGGGTAACTGATTTTTTTTTTTTTCCTTCTCAGCCTACCCATTTGTTGTCTATGGACCCCCGCAGGCAGGATACGGACCGGCGGGATACGGGTCCCCGCAGGCGGGATACACAGCCGCACAGGCGGGATACGGACCCTCACCAGCGGTGTATGGAACTCCACAGGTGGGATACGGACCCCCACAAGCAGGATACGGGCCCTCACCTGCAGGATACAGGCCCCTACCAGGAGTATTCGGAACATCCCCTGCAGGATACGGATCCCTACCAGCTGGAAATGAAGCTTCATTGGCCGGAAATGAAAACCCACCCGCGGCAAATGAAGCCCCGCCTCCGGCATACGGAATTTCACCTGTTGGAACTAGAGCTGGGTCTAGCAGATTTATGGCAGCGCAGCCTGCTGGGTATGAGCCTTCTCTTCCCGCTCCTTCATCTTCTGAGCCCCATCTACAATCTTTTAGGAAATAACCATTGAAGACTCACCAAGCAAAGTGGCACTCCAAAACTGAAGTCAGGATAAGAAGGTGGACTCAGGTATGTGATTAAAGGCATGTGTGAAGTAGCGTGGCACCCTGAGGGAGGGCAGTCTTAGGGGAAGGATAAAGCTGTACTTCCGTGCCTAGACTTCAGAAGCTGGGTCAGCCTTTGATTAGATGGGCTAGAGGAGAAGTAGAATTAGAGCTAATTCCCTGATAATTTGGTTGACATTGGGCTGCATTTTTTAACATATGTGAAGGTGGAAAAATCTTCCTGCCTTTCTCCTCTACCCCACTCAAGAAACATTTATTATGCTGTTTGCCAGGCCCTAACATATGTTAGAAATATCAAGTTGAACACAGCATTATTTATATTAGTGAAAGGATGGAATAACCTAAATTTCCAATAGTGAGAATTTCATAAATCATGGTACATCCATATAGTGCAATATTATGTGGCCATTGAAAATGATATCTGGATGTAGGAAAAACCTTCTTTTTATTTTTTTTAAAAGATTTTATTTATTTATCAGAGAGAGAGAGAGCGAGCACAGGCAGACAGAATGGCAGGCAGAGGGAGAAGCAGGCTCCCTGACGAGCAAGGAGCCCGATGTGGGACTCGATCCCAGGACGCTGGGATCATGACCTGAGCCGAAGGCAGCTGCTTGACCCACTGAGCCACCCAGGTGTCCCAGGAAAAACCTTCTTTAAGATCAAAAACAATGGGACCACCTGGGTGGCTCAGTGGGTTAAGTCTCTGCCTTCGGCTCAGGTCATGGTCTCAGTGTCCTGGGATCGAGCCCCACATCAGGCTCTCTGCTCAGCAGGGAGCCTTCTTCCCCCTTCCCCGCCTGCCTCTCTGCCTACTTGTGATCTCTCTTTCATATAAATAAATAAAATCTTTTTAAAAAAAAAGATAAAAAACAATGAAACAATAGAGGAAAGCAGTGATAAGATTGATGATATCAAAATTTGGGATTTCCATATGACCAAAATTAAAAGCTAGGAAATAGAATAGGAGAAAGTTAATCTCCAACATGTGTGTTAAACAAATAATTTATAGTCAGAATATATGAAGAAATGGACCTCACTTCAAATCCACCTGGTACGAGGGCCCCTGGGTGGCTCAGTTAAGCATTTGACTCTTGGTTTCGGCTCAGGTCATGATCTCAGAGTTATGAGATCAAGCCCCCCCACCCCACAACAAGTCAGACTCTGCACTCAGAACATTTTTTTTTTTTAAGATTTTAGTTATTTATTTATTTAACAGACAGAGATCACAAGTAGGCAGAGAGGCAGGCAGAGAGAGAGGAGGAAGCAGGCTCGCTGCTGAGCAGAGAGCCCGATGCGAGGCTCGATCCCAGGACCCTGGGATCATGACCTGAGCCGAAGGCAGAGGCTTTAACCCACTGAGCCACCCAGGCACCCCTGCACTCAGAACTTTTTGATGACAAGTCAATCAAAAAGAAAAAATGGACAAAAGATGTAAATTCCCAATTAACTGAGGCAATAGAGTGGCTCAGAAACATTTGAAAAGATGTTTATTCAACTTGATTAGTGTTAGGAAAATGCAACATAGCATGAGAACTTTATCTACAAAGATTTACAAATATTGAAAAGATTGAAAAACTTAAGTGTTGAGAAGGAACACATGTGGGGGAAAGGTTATTTGATATAAAACTAGTGAGAGTGTAGTGGTATGAATTTTTAGAAGGAAATTTGGCAGTACCTTTTAAAAGTTAAAAGGTACCTCTCGATTTAGTAGTTTCACTTCTTAGTATCTGTTCCTGAGAAATGTTTGTAATGTGTGCAAAGATGTGTGTAGGCAGATGTTATTACATTGTATCTAACATCACAGAATTAGAAACTCCTAGTAAATATTTACATAAACTATGATATATCTAAGCTACACGCTTAAAAATTTCTGTCTTAATGTTAAATGAGAAAGGCAAGTTGTAGGGGTTATATACTACAGTGATTTTCAATCCCATCAGACTGAATGCCCACATAACAAATAGTTGGTAATGTCTCCTTTATATCACTGGAGTGAAATTTGTAGACACTGTGTGTGATTCCACACCATTTCAACCAAAATCCATATATAATACCATAAATGTGATATAGAGAAATAATAGAAAACTAGTTTGTAGTAAAATTTTAAGTATTTAATATATAAATGCTCAAATCCCGCCATACTAGAAGACCACAAAGTAATCAGGTGCTCAACCCGGGATATAGATTCACCAAATTTGTAAATTCTGGGGACACCAACTGATCCTTGTATGTTGCAGTTGTGACTTGAATACCATGCTGGCGATGCCACTGGCAATGTCATTTTCCAAAATAACCAATTGTTTTTTGTTTTTTTTTTTAATTTTTTATTTTTTATAAACATATATTTTTATCCCCAGGGGTACAGGTCTGTGAATCGCCAGGTTTACACACTTCACAGCACTCACCAAAGCATATACCCTCCCCAATGTCCATAACCCCACCCCCCTTCTCCCCACCCCCCTCCCCCCAGCAACCCTCAGTTTGTTTTGTGAGATTAAGAGTCACTTATGGTTTGTCTTCCCTCCCAATCCCATCTTCAAAATAACCAATTCTTGACAAATTTCCAAATAAAAGATTTAGTTTTTCCTTGATTTACATAGTGGTTGAATTCCTGAAAAGTTCTGTATGTATTAAAATCGTGTGAAACAGGGTTAGGATCTAGGCTTAAATGATTACAAGCCCATGTTTCACCTGTATCAATGGCCAGAGACTCATTTGTTTGTTGTGAGGAACCGCCCTGTACTTTTCAGGATGTCTAGTATGCTTGACCCCTCACCTAGCAAATACCAACTGTGCCTCTAACTGTGATAGCCAGAAATGTCCCCACTTATGTCATAATTGCCCCCTGGGGGTCAATGCCTTCCCTGCTGAGAACTCATTCTAGACTATTCCAAGGTTTTCAGCCTCTTAAGAGCTCACTCTCCCCCTACTTTGACCAACTCCCTGATTTAATTGGCCTTTTCTTGCTTGCTTTCAGGTCATCAAGCCACCTAAAAATGGTGTCTTAAAAATATTATGTCAAGTGTTTTTAGATATATAGGAGAAGGGTTTCAGGAACTGTAGTGCACAATATTACCAGAACCAGAAGACATTTAAATCATATATTTTTTCTATGTATATTTTGTATGTAGCTGAAAACATGTTGTACATACAGTTTCACCTGATACTTTATATTTTCATAGGGTTTTTTAAATGGCTTTGAGGTATAATTGATACATTAAAAATTGTATATATTTAATGTACTTTTAAAAAAGATTTTATTTATTTATTTGATAGAACAGTAGGGGGAGCAGCAGGCAGAGGGAGAGGGAGAAGCAGACTCCTGGGAGCCCTGCACGGGGCTTGACGCCAGGACCTGAGCCGAAGTCAGCTGCTTAATGACTGAGCCACCCAGGAACTCCTTAATGTATAGTTTAATGAGTTTCATAGGCTTTTAAGAATTCTTCATAATATTGTTAGTGGTTACATGATATTCTGACAGGGTTGCACCATTACATATTTTCTTGATACTTTTTTAAGATATTTTAGTTGTTTCCAGGTTTTTGCTGTTATAAACAACATTGTAATTAACTTCTCTTATAGAGAGCTTTTAAAAAAAATCTTGGATTATTTCCTTAAAAGAGGTTAGAGTTACTGATTGATCTTCATTTTAACAATCAGGAAACCAGATGCTCCTATGTTGCCAAGGATAGTCTTTCCTAAGGAAGTGGTAGGTGTTAATGGGTCTTAAGTGAAAAGGGGGTTTATGGAGTCATATATATTTGAAAAAGCCCGGTGAACAGATTTCTTTACTTTATGATTTCTCAGCACCTGAATATACTAATGAACATAAATCCCCTAGGGGGAGAGAATTTCAAAATAGACATATTTTTAAAAAATTTTTTTAAAAGATTTTATTTATTTGACAGAGAGAGAGATCACAAGTAGGCAGAGTGGCAGGTAGAGAGAGAGGGGGAAGCAGGCTCCCTGACAGCAGAGCCCGATGTGGGGCTCGATCCCAGGACCCTGAGATCATGAGCTGAGGCAAAGGCGGAGGCTTAACCCACTGAGCCACCCAGGCGCCCCTATACACATTTTTTCAAAATAATTTGACCTTAGACTATTTTATTCACTAAACATTTTGGAAAAACTATTACTCAGTGGAACAAAGATTGAGAAACACTTTCTGGAATGAGGGGATATTAGAATTAAAGTCCTGTAAGTCTCTGGAATATGCTAGCCCTTGAAACTCTTTCCAGCAATGAGACAAGTCACGGACCATTCTTTCCCTTCCAAGAAAAAGAGTTTCCTGTCCAGTTTGTAGACAGCAGGGGACCTTCTTGAAGAAGGCAAATGTTGATATTGAAAGTAGCTCCAGATTCCTCTCTGAAATTACTGGCATAGAGTCACGGGGCTCGAAGCTGGCGTGTCAGTAGCACGAGGGGTTGACCGTATGCTCAGACAACTGTCATGAAGGGAAGAAGTACAAAGGGAAACCGTAGGTAGAACCCTTTTCTAAAGGTTCCACATAGATAACTTAGATCATATGGATCTTAAATGTGGGTCACAGGTTCCAGATCTCTTTCTCTTAAAATCTTTTTGAGGAAAGTGATAGGATTTTTTTTTTTTTTTTCTTTCAGGAGTTTCTTCTTTTCTCACTTCTAAACCTCTCTACATGGGCAGAAGGGACAAGATGAAGAGGGAGAGATTCTACAAACCAGAGCAGGAATAGGGTTTCCCTCATTCAGCTTTTCAGTTTCTGCTGGAATGTGATGGTAAGTTGGGAATAGGGTCAAGGGGTGAGACCTCTTTTATGCCGGGATAGTTCTCTAAATAACTAATGTCTGGCAGACATACTCTGGGCTTAGAATTCTGAAAGAATAGCAACTAGAGTTTGTCTTCTGCTCTTCATTCTAGGTTTTTGTTTTTTTTTTAAAAGATGGATTGATTTGAGAGAGAGAGCATGTGTGAGTGGGAGGAGGGGCCGAGGGGAAGAATCCTCAAGCAGGCTTCTCGCAGAGTGCAGAGTCTAACTTGGCATGGGGTGGGGAGGGGCTTGATCTCATAACCCTGAGATTATGACCTGAGCCAAAACCAAGAGTCAGATGCCTAACTGAGTCACCCAGGGGCCCCTGTACCAGGTGAATTTGAAGTGAGGTCCAGTGACCTAGAAGGATTCGGAAGTCCAAGTCTCCTGGAGGTGGAATTCTGTAATGTTCTCCCCTGCGAAGGGAACCCGTTCACCTGTTTCACCAGGCTGCCCGAATACAACCAACGGTTGTGGTTGTATAGAGATGGGACCAAGGAGAGCCACAGTTTGGATCCATTTGGGGCTATGTGACAGACCTACTACTCTTAGCTCCTACTACCTGGTGCAGCTGTTCCCCCGAAGACTCAGAGTCTTTCTATAGAAAGCACATCCCAGGCTCTCTGCTCCGCGAGGAGCCTGCTTCCCTCTCTCTCTCTGCCTGCCTCTCTGCCTGCTTGTGATCTCTCTCTCTGTCAAATAAATAAATAAAATCTTAAAAAAAAAAAAAAAGCACATCCTATTAAAAGAGCTTTGGGTCCTGTGTATCCACAGGATACTGATTTTGTGCCGCCTATCACAAGTCCAGTGAGAGTTCAGCTAGACCTCTTATGTGCTGAAAGCACTAACGCTGGGTCAGTCAGCTCCCTACTGACAATTTTTTTAAAGTTTTTTTTTTATTTATTTGAGAGAGAGTGTGTGTGTACAAGTTGGGAGGGGACAGAGAGGGAAAAACAGACGCGCCGCTGAGCAAGGAGCCTAACATAGGGCTCCTAGGGCTGATCACAGGATCCTGAGATCATGACCTGAGCCCAAGGCAGACGCTTAATGGACTGAACCACCCAGACACCCCTCCACTGACATTTTGGATGCTTCCTTCCTGACTCACTCCCTGAGCTGTGGATTCTATCTTCTTCCTGTCTCTTCCCCAGCTGCAATACAGAAACTGCTCTTGCTATCTATACTTTGTCTCCTCATTTCCTATTAGAAATATAAAGGGAAAGGAAGAAGGCCTTTTATCTCTGCACTATCTGCTAGTGGACCCACAAAATAAGCATCTAAATATTCTCTCTTTTTTTAAAAAGATTTTATTTATTTAATTGGCAGAGAGACACAGTGAGAACAGGAACAGAAGCAGGGGAGGTAGGAAACGGAAAGCAGGCTTCCCACCAAGGAGGGAGCCTGAAGCAGTGCTCGATCTCAGGACCTTGGGATCATGATGCAAACCGAAGGCAACCGCTTAACCACTGAGCCACCCAGGGGCCCCCTAAATAGTCTTTTTCCTGGATGAGTGGATGCTTGTCAGCCTGCTGCTGCAGAGCCTTCTGGCTTGACTGTCCTGTGGAATCAAGAGGAAAATGTAGAGTGGGTGGGATTTTCCAGTCCATAGATTAACATATGCAGGAAATATTGCATGTCTTTGTTATCCCTTAATTTAGTTCTGTTATCAAGATCCCCCCCACCATCTGCCTTGCTGGTAGATTCCCCCAAACTCCTGAGATTATGCAAAAGTATCCAGATCTCGTGTGGCATCAAGACTCCAGGAAGCCCCTTCCAGACATCAGATTACTTCTGAAAGAGCTACTTCCCAGTCCTGGTCCCATGAAGTCTGATAGCTCGTTTGTTCCCTCATGTCCCTGGAATCTTGGGTGGGGCCTGGCAGCTGGGTGTCAGAGGTCCAATTCCATGTACCATGTCACCCCTCAGCCCTGGGGAGCAGGACTCCAGTGCCTCTCCTGGAGAGGCTCCAGTTCTTTCCCAACCTCTCAGATTCTCCAGCACCCCCATCCCTTCTACTTCTTGAGCAGCTGTTATCCTAATCTCAGGATTTGGGTTTCCACAGAAGATTATAATAGAGAGCCTTTGCCTTTATGCTGACTTGGCTTTTCTTACCCACTGCCTGGCTGCTTGCTTGAAATCATGTATATGTGACTATGTATAGGATGTAAAGACCCAATTCAAATTCATACTGCACAGGTGCCCTAGCCATCTGGTAAAAAGTAAAACATGTGGCATCCATCCCAACCTTTACGTGGAGTGCCTTTAGGAGAGGGAGATAGTGTGGCACACTCGACCATGGACTGCTGGAGGATAAACTTTTTGAAGATTCTTAAATGACTCAAGAAGAAGGGATTCAGTCTAAGGGAGAGGATCTATAGATTCGACCAGCCATTTGATTAGCTATGCATTTAGTAGCTAATGTTTAAAAATTTTGTATAACATTTAGTAATGAGCATTTATTATTAAAAATAAAACAGGTTTTTAATTGAACTGAGTATTAATAAGTAGCTACTAATATTGAACACAGTTGTTAAATTCTTTTTAAGGTCTAAATAGTCATTTGACAAATCTCTAGCCCCAAAGCCACTGGGGCTAGATTTTTGCGTTGTGAGAAAAAGCAGGGACACTTTCATCCTCCATCTCCGAGAGAGGTAATAGTCGTCTCCTGAGTTTGGTGAGAAGTTACCAGAACGTGCCTTGCTCCTCCTCTTTCACCATGTACGCGTTTAGAATGCTTTCGACCTACGCCTCTCCCCGCTGCGATACTATGATAATTTTGGCTGCCTGGCGAAGTTCTGTTCATCTGCTCAGTCCCAACTCAAAGGCTCTATGAAAAATTACTGAACTTCCCAACCAAATTCAGATGTTATTTCTTCTTCTGTCCCACTCTGGTTTGTGCATGACTCCATTAGAGAGCACTTACAGAGTAAATTGTCATTGCTGGTTTATATGTCTGTCTCTGCCCTGAACTGTGAGTTCTCTGAGGACATTTATTGGGCCATTACTCCTAGTGCTGTAGAGAGGGGACAAAGTTGTTTAAAATATAGTCCCTGTCTTCTAAGAACTTACTGATCAGTGCTTTAGAGCAAAAAGAGAACCAGTTGTCAGGTAATTGTTCGTCTCATTCTGCCACTCTTCTGTAGGATTCAGGGAAAAGAATTTCTGGTTATTGTTTTAGTATAGATTTTATTATTTAGGTATGATAAGGCCAATGGATCAGGAGACAGCTGCTGTTGAGAAGATAATCTGTTACACTTATAGATGCAAAGGCAGTGGCATGCCACGCCACGGGCGCCACTAAGGAAAGCACCAGGGGTGAGGGGAAACTGTACCAGAGTCTTTACTGTGGTTCCCATGGGAAGGAATAGGCGAGGCAGGGTAAGCAGGTTTAGGATTGCACAGTTTGAGTAATTTCAGTGGGCTCAGGGGCAGAGAGGCTGTCCCTGTTTGTCCAGTACCAGGCCCAGGGATGATTAGAGCAGGTAGAGCCTCATAAAAGAGGTGGTTGGGGGAATGGCTCCAGAATGGTTTGCTTCCTTTTGAAAGGCACGTTTTCTGGCCGCTTGTTTACCGTCTTTCGAAACTGGCTAACCTTGAGAGGGGCAGCCCCTTTAGGGGTAGCAAGTCCCCAGATGTCCAAGAATCAGACTACAGAAAATAAAAGATATGATTAATACAGTGATAAAACTAGGTCCCTGGCCTTCCTCAATGGGTTCCCTAATGCTGGGTGGAATCTCTCAAAAAAATAGGGTGAAAAGTTCTTTCTTTTGAGTACTCCCCTTCCAGAATAATTACCCTTCTTCTGAGCTTGCATTGTTCCTGGTGAAAACCTGTGCCAAACCTGTTGGGATTGCTTGCGTGCCCATCTCCTCCATGACCTGTGAGCTCCTTGAGAACAGAGCCTGTGTCACATTGCAGGGACACTTAGCAGAAGGTGCTGCACAGAGTGGGTGTCCAGTAAACATCTGTTGAAGGAATAAGGATGTGAAAAATTGTGTTTCTTGATTCATCATGTACACACACATCACATATATACACCATTAAGTCCTGGCCACCAGTTGAAGAGTATAATTTGCAGGATGAGTTTTGTTTGGCAGGCTGTTAGAGAGGATTAGGATTTCAGATTTTAGAGAAAGCTGTCCCTTCTCTGTCTGCTTGAGTTGAACAGTCCTGAAGGCATGGTTATGTTTCACCTCTTCCTACCTCACAGCCATGGTTTATATGGTTCCTACTGGCCAAAGCCACTGCTGGCAAGGTGGTCCCATAGAACTTACCTGGTGTCAAAGGTCTTTGGAAGTGAATTAATGATCATTACTAAAGGTGAGTGTCTGGCAGCATGCTAAGGCACTTCATAAGCATGTCTCACTTCATCCCCACAGTAATTCAGTGAGGTGAGGACTGTTCATTTCCTCATTTTACAGCTAAGCACACTAAAGCTTGGCGACCTCCGGAAACCAAAGAAGCCACACCTGTGGAGTGGTGGACACAGAACATGAACTCAGGCTGAACATGAACTCCAGAGCCTGTGACCCTAACCCCTGACTGAGGAGCCCACCTCCTAGCATCATCCTCTTTTCATCCCACAGGTGCCAGGCAGTAGGAGGTGTTTCCTTGCATGTGGTACCTCAATCCTCTCCGCACATCTGTGAGGTCCTGGTAAGCTCAGAGTCCCTTCCTGGTTGTGGGCTTACAATCCCTGGTGGTCGGAGGGCATCCAGTATGGTCTAGTAGGTCAGAGAGGGCTCAGATTTCTCACAGGGCCAGAAGATTTGTTCTAGATCCTCTTCTGCCTTATAACTGGGGCGTGGGGGGTTGGGGAGCCCAAGGCTAGCTGCCCTCAGGTCAGCTAAGCTGGTGCAGGAAAAAGGGAACCCTGAAATCTTTGGTTTTTTTCCTTGGCCCCTTGCCCTCATCACAGGCCTGCGTCAATGGCCTTAGTGATGCCCCTGAGTGAAGAGTATGTAGAACAGACTGGAGGTGAAGAGTTTGAGACAGGCAGTAATTATGTCAGAGGGCTGGCCCATCTCTGAACTAAGCAAGCACGCTGCTAGGCACTTTCCAGGCATAACCTAGCAGGGTGAGTACTTGGTCTCCAGTCTCACAGTTTGAGAAACGGAGCAGAGAGGGAAGCAAACTGCCTGAAGCACACGGCTGGCTAGCGAGTGACAGGGTGGGATCTGAACTAGGCTTTGCTTCTCACTGGCACACACTCTTTTATTGAATTGCCTTTTGTGTTCCATCTTTGAGCACTTGGGATATCAGTGACCAGACAGAAGTCCCTGCTCTTGTGGAGCATCCACTGTAGTGATACTGAGATGCAGTCACTACATTAGTTATGTGATATAACTGGGCATCTCCTACTCAAACTGCAGGAGAAGCAAAGACAGAGAAGTTGGTAAGAGTTACAGAAAAGTACAGAGCGAGGTGTGGGAGATCGGGAATGCCAGGGGGTGGCAGAGGGAGCAGATTTCAGCGGCGCCTTGTCAAGTAGGTAATGTCTGAGTGAAGACTGGAAGGATGAAGGAGGTGAGGGAGCTAGCCATGCAGATACTTGCGGTAGAATCTTCCAGACAGGAAACAGCTAGTGTAGAGGCAGCTTAATTCCAGGGTGACTCAAGACATAGGTGAATGTGAGAAGACTTTTCTCAAGGAAGGAAAAAGCTTGAAAACGGATTGCAAACCAACTGGAGAGAGAGATCTGAACCAGTCCACGTAATACAGCTTGGGGATGGACACTGATTTCTAGATTCTCGTTAGAAAACAGGCCTTCTTCCTCCTGCCTATGTCCTGAGGAGAAAAAAGAAGCTAATGTAACCGAAGAGGCGGGAGTCACCCTGGCTTTACATCCTTGATTAAAGTCTGCTTGCTGTCGCAACACCTCTGCCGTGCCCTTGGTCTCTCTGTTCCTGAGAGTGTCTGTGATACGCACTGCCTGTTGCTGGTCCTGCGGGACCACAGTGGGTAGCTTGGACATGCCTGGACTCTTAGTTTCCTGGCTGGGCTCTGCACTTGTCTTGCTTCAATGGTTCATTGTCTGGTTCTGAGACAGATGCATCTTTTTAGTGTTGATGTCTCTGAATCCCCTGGATGGAGTACTTGCCTAAACCAGAGAAGCCTGCCCTCTGACTCTCCACAGAGAGGAGGGCCGCGATAAATTGTTGCGAGAGCTGTGGGCTGACTGCTTGTTCACTGTGCTGCCCGATATTGTGCTCTCGGCTTCCTAAGGATCAGTTCAGGTCAAGGATCTACTGAGGCAGCTTTACGCCAGATCGGAGGCTACACAGACTGCTCCAGAGAGAGAGAGTTTTACTGTGTTTTGCAAGTGTCCTCCCTGTGCTGGACCCCACCCACCCATGAACTCTAGACGGTAGCAGATGAGGACTCCACCCTCTGTATGGTCTCCCTGGGGAGGTTGTCGGGCTCTCTCTTAGCTTGCTCAGATGGTCTTAATTTCCTTGATCCTCATACCTCTGTTTGGGCATTGATGCACCTCAGTTTGGGACTATTTCAGAAATATTTCCACTTGAGGGGCATCTGGGTGGCTCAGTGGGTTAAAGCCTCTGCTTTTGGCTCAGGTCATGATCCCAGGGTCCTGGAATCAAGCCCCGCATCAGGCTCTCTGCTCTGTAGGGAGCCTGCTTCCTCCTCTCTCTGCCTGCCTCTCTGCCTACTTGTGATCTTTGTCTGTCGAATAAACAAATAAAATCTTTAAAAAAAACTTTTTTCAAGGGGCCTGCCATTTTTGTGAGTGTTGACTCCAGGAGTCCTGCCAAGTCCCCCACAGTAAAGAGTGAAGAAAAATCCTTTTGTGCTTCCAGCAGGAAGAATAGAAAATTAGCTATATTAAAAATACACCCAGAGCATTATGTTCTCCTTAACATGGACTACCCTTAAGAGAAACTTCTTAACTAGAGCCTAACTGACCCAGAGAAGGGAAACACCCAAGGCCAGCACTTTAGCCTTTCTGCCTTAACTGAGGGGGTGGGGGAAACCCAGTGACTGAGAAGCACTTATGGAGGTAAAAGCCCATGGGCTCATTAAAAGACTGACACCTAATCATAGGACTATAGGATGCTTCCCTTCCCCCAACACCTTACCACCACATCAGTAGAGCATCTGCATAATAGCAAGATTGCAAATGAAAGAACAGCACATCTCAGACCTTATTTAAGATGTCTCTAGGGAAATACAAAGACAACGGGGGAGGTTAAAAATAAGAACACCAGAGGAAATTCATCTCTGACAACCTGTGGCTATAGTAAACAGTGAACACAGACTAGCTCCAAACCAGATAAACCTAAAGTTGCACACTTGAGGCCTATATTCTTCCATCTCTTTTACAAAGTATATCATGTCTGGTTTTCAGCATAAAACTGCAAATCATACCAAAAGACAAAAAACCACAACTTGGACAGAGCTGTCATCAGAACCAGACTCGTAAATGGCAAAGATGTTGCAATTACCAGAGAGGGAATTTAAAACAACTGATTAGTATGCTTTGAGCTTTAATGGAAGAAATTGACAACATTCAAGAACAGATGGAAACTCCAAGAAACAATCAAAGGAAATGCTAGAAACAAAACAAACAAAATAAAACATTGTAACAAATGAAGCATACCTTTGATGAGGTCATCACTGAACTGGACATGGCCAAGGAAAGAATGAGTTTGAACATATATCACTAGTACTATGCAAAACTGAAAAGAGAGAAAGGAATGAAAAATATGGAGCAAAACACCCAAGAACTGTGGGACAATTACAAAATGTTTAGCATACATGTAAAGAAGAAAAAAGAAAGAAACAAAAGAAATAATGACCGAGAATTTTCCAAAATTAATGACAGAAAAGAAACCACAAATCTAGGAATCTTAAAGGATACTAAAAAGGATAAATACAAAAAAAAATCTACAACTGGGCATATCATATTGAACTGGGGCGGGGGGGGGGGAACCCTGAAGACAAAAGGAAAATATTGAACGAAGCCAGAAGGGGAAAAGCTTACTTATAAAGGAACAAGGACAAGAATTACATCAGACTTCTCTTCAGAAACCATACCAGTAGAGTGCAGTGTAATATCTAAAGCCTTCAAAGAAAAATAATGTAGAATTCTATATTCAGTCAAATTATCCTTCAAAAACAAGAAATACTTTCTCAAAGAAAAGTTGGGGAATTTGTCACCAACAGAGCTACCTTGCAATAAATGTTAAAGAAGCTTTTAGAGAGAAAATGATATACATTAGAAATCTGGGTCTACAGACAGAAGCGAAGAGTGCTGGAGAAGGAATAAATGAAGGTAAAATGAAATCCTTTAGTCTTCTTAACTGATCTGACATAACAGTTTGTTCAAAGGTGTTCAGTGTTACAGCTTATGGATAAGTGAAATGAATGATGACAGTGTTAGAAGGAGGAGTTGGAAATACTCTGTTCCGAGGTATTTGCTCTGTGAAGCAGTATAATGCTACGTGAAAGAGGACTTGGATTAGTAGTAAATGGGTATGGCAAACTCTAGAGGAACCACTTTAAAATGTTAGAAAAAAATCGTATTAATGACATTGCAAGAGAGAGAAAATGGAATCACGTAAAATGCTTCATTAAAACCAAAAAAAGGCAGAAAAAGTATAGAAAGCAAAAAAATTAAGGAAAAAAACCACGGACAATGGATGGAGGACAGTAAAAAACACAATAGATATTGATCCAATGCTATCAATAATCATTTTGAATGATTTAATACACAAATCAAAAGACAGAGACTGTCAAGAGTGGATTAAAAAAACAAAACCCAACTATATATTGGCTACAAGAAACCCACTCTAAGTATAAAGACACAGATAGATTAAGAGGAAAGGGATAGAAAAAGTTTTGGGGTTTAGTTGCACAACAATGTGAATATACTTAACACCATTGAGCTGTACACTTAAAAATGGTTGAGATGGTAAATTTTATGTGTATTTTACCACAAGTTTTTTAAAAAGAAAAAAGGATAGAGTAAGATATACTTTGCTAACACAAACCAAAAGAAAGCCAGGTAGCCATACTAATTTCAAAGCTGACTTCAGAGCAAAGAAATTTATCTGTGAGAAGGAGGGTCATTATATAATGGTAAAAGGGTTAATTCTCCAAGAAGATATAGCAATCCTTAATACAAAATTACCTAACAGAGGACCAAAATATATGAGACAAAAACAACTATAAGGAGAAATAGATAAATCCACTAATACAGTTGGAGAATTCAACACCCCTGTATTACTGACAGATCCAGCAGGCAGAAAATCAGGATGTAGTTGAACTAAACAAGCACTATCAAATGACTAGATCTAATTGATAGAGAATACCTCATCAAGTAATAGCAGAATATGCCTTCTTCTCAAGCTCACGTGGAACATTCACCAAGACCACATTCTGGGACACAAAACACAACAAATCAAAAAAGTATAGAAATCATACAAAGTATACTCTTAAACTGAAATGAAATTAAACAAGTCAAGAAGAGAAAGATAGGGGGGAAATCCCCCAATATTTGAATGTTAAACAACATATTCTAAATAACACATGGGTCAAAGAGATCTTAAAAAAGGAAAAAAATTACATATATATGTACATATGTATATACATATATATATACACATATATATATAATTTTAAAGATTTTTTATTTGAGAGAGAGACTCCTTAAGCAGACTCCTTGCTGAGTGCGGAACCCAATGTGGGACTTATTCCCAGAACCCTGAGATCATGACTTGAGCTGAAATCAAGAGCCAGCTGCTTAACTGACTGAGCTATCCAGGCACCCCAAAGTCAAAATATATTTGAAACAAATTAAGCTCAATACAACTTATCAAAACTGTGCGATGTAGTAAAAGATCTAATATCACTAACCTCAGCTTTTACCTTAGGATACTAGAGAAAAACCAGTTTAAATCCAAAGTAAACAGAAGAAAAGAAATTAAGACAGAAATCAGTAGAATTGAAAAGAGTCAGTAGAGAAAAACAAAACCAAAATTGGTTCTTTGAAGAAAATTGATAAAATTGTAAGCCTCTAGCTTGGTTAACTAAGAAAAAAGAAGACAAATTTCTAATATCAGAAATGAAAAGGGGGGTGGACAAAATGGGGGAAGGGGAGAGGAAATACGGGTCTCCAGTTACAGAATGAGTAAGTCAGGAGAAAAAAAGCAGAGCACAAGTGTGGGGTGCCTGGGAGGCTCTGTGAGTTAGGCATCTGCCTTCAGCTCAGGTCATGATCCTGGAGTCCTGGGATGGAGCCCCGCACTGAGGTCCTTGATCGTGGGGAGCCTACTTCTCCCTCTCCTCCCCACTTGTGCTCTCTCTTTCCCGCTCAAAAAAAAAAAAAAATCTCTAAAAATATTAAAATAAAAAGCAGAGCACAAGGAACAGTCAATGATATTGTATTAACGATGTAACGGGACAGATGGTAACTATATTGGCCAACATCGAGTAGTATATAAACTTGTCAAATCACTAAGTTATACACTTGAAACGAATGTAATGTGTGTCAGCTGTACTCAAAAAAGTAGAATAACTAAAAAAAAAAAAAACTGTGGAGCAATCACTACTGATCCCATAGACATTAAAAGGATAATAAGGAATATTACAAATACCTCTATACCCACAAATATGTTAACCTAGATGAAAGGGACCAATCTATCAAAACAGTCTACCAAAAGGCATAGTCCACCAATCTATACAATTTATCAAAACTCACAAAGAAAAATAGAACATTTGAATAGGGCTTTATCTATTAAATAAATTGAGTCTATAATTAATAGCCTTCCAGAAAAGAAAGCACTAGGCCCAGATGGGTTAACTAGTGTATGGTACCAAACATTTAAGGAAGAACAATATTTTCTGTTCCAGAAATAGAAATAGATGGCATACTTCTTAAATCATTCTATGCAACCAGCATTAACCTTCTATCAAAACCAGATAGATACTACAAGGAGACTACAAATTAATATCTCTCATAAACATGGATGCAAAGATCCTCAAAAAAATTACCAAGATGAATTCAACAATATGAAAAAAAGAATTCTACACATGACTGAGTAGAATTTATTCCAGGTGTGGAAGTCTGACTTTTTAAAAAGATTTTATTTATTTATTTGACAGAGAGAGAAAGAGATCACAAGGAGGCAGGCAGAGAGAGGAGGAAGTGCTCCCTGCCGAGCAGAGAGCCCGATGCAGGGCTCAATCCCAGGACCCTGAGATCATAACCTGAGCTGAAGGCAGAGGCTTAACCCTCTAAGCCACCCAGGAGCCCTGGAAGGCTGATTTAATATTTAAAAATTAATTAATGTAATCCATCATATTAGTGGGCTAAAAAATGTATGATTATGTCAGTAAATGCAGAAAAAAGCATTTGACAAAATCCAACACTCATTCATGATAAAATAGCTCAGTAAACTAGGATTAGAGAGAATTTGTCAACTTGATAAAGAACATCTACCAAAAAACCTATAGCTAGGGGTGCCTGGGTGGCTCAGTCAGTTAGGCATCCAATTCTTAATATCAACTCAGGTTATGATCTTGGGGTTATAAGACTGAGCCCCACGTCAGGCTCTATGCTGGGCATGGAGCCTGCTTGAGATTCTCTCTCCCTCTCCTTCCCCTCTCCCCTCTCAAAAAAGAAAAGAAAACAAAAAACCTACATCAAACTCAGCAATGAACAACTAGATGCTTTTCTGCCAAGCTCAGAAAGAAGGAAAGGCTGTCCCCTCACCACCGGGGCTGCTACTGCAAGCCCTGGATAATGCAGTAAGATAAGAGAAAGAAATAAATTATATATAGATTGGGAAGGAAGAAATAAAACTCTGTTTCCAGATGACATGATTATCTATGTAGAAAATCTGAAAGAAATGACCAGAAAACCAAAACCAAACCAAACCAAACCCTCTTGAAATTAGTAAGTGATTGTAGCAAAGTTGCAGGATACAAGATTAATATACAAGTCAGTTTTTATCTTATATACCATTGGTAAATTATTGGAATTTGAAATGTAAAACACAATCCCATTGTGGGGGTGCCTGGGTGGCTTTAGTTGGTTGAATGGTTGACTCTTGATTTCTACTTAGGTCATGATCTCAGGGTCCTGGATCGAGCGAGCCCTTATCAGGCTCTGTGCTCAACTGGGAGTCCACATTAAGGATCCTATCTCTCCCTCTGTCCCTCCCTGCACTCACTTGCTCTCTCTCTCTCACTCTCTCTCAAATAAATAAATAAATGTTACCCCCCCCCCCCCCACCCACACACACACAATACCACTGGGGCACCTGCGTGGCTCAGTCAGTTGGGTGTCTGATTCTTGGTTTTGGCTCGGGTCATGATCTCATAGGTCTTGGGATTGAGCCCAGTGTCAGACTCCCTGCTGGATGATGTGTGTTTGTGAGGTCTGCTGAAGAATTCTCTCCCCCTGCCCCACCCCTTTCTTCAAATAAATAAATAAATCTTTTTATGAGACTGACACGCTGCCTACTGTGCTAAGAAGGCACTAATAAATCTTTTTAAAAGACAAACACAATACTGTTTACCAAAGAAAAGGAAATACTTAGGTATACATTTTACAAAATACATACAAGATTTATACTGGGTAAAACTACAAAACTCTGATGAAAGAAATTCTAAATGAGAGATTCTATATACAAGGATAGGAAGAATCAATATTATCAAGATGTCTGTTCTTCCAGTTTGATCTATAGATTCAACATAATCCTAATAAAAATTCTAGCAAGTTGGGGTGCCTGGGTGGGTCAGTTGGTTGGGCATCTGACTTTGGTTCAGATCATGATCCCAGGGTCCTGGGATCAAGCCCCACATCGGGCTCTCTGCTCTGTGGGAAACCTGCTTCTCCCTCTCCCATGTGCCCCGCCCCCCGCTTGTGTTTCCTCTCTCGCTATCTCTGTCAAATAAATAAATAAATAAATAAAATCTTTTTAAAAATTCTAGAAAGTTATTTTGTGGATTTCAGCAAATTGATCCTAAATTTTATATGGAGAAGTAAAAGATCATGAGTAGCCAACACAATGTTGAAGAACTAAAACAAATTTGGAAACTGCCTCTATCCAACTTCAAGAACTGCTGTAAAGCTACAGTAACCAAGACTGGTATTGACAAAAGAATGGACAAACAGACCACACAAATATAGTGGACTGATCTTTAAAAAGGAAACGAAGACAATTCAGTGGAGAAATGATAGTGTTTCCAATGAATGGCCCTAGAACACTGGACATGCACATGCAAAAAAAAAAAAAAAAAAAAAAACCTAAAGGCAGATTTTTCACAAAAATTAACTCAATATGCATCAAAGACGTAAATGTGAAGTGCTAAGCTATATACTCCTAGAAGATCATTTGGAAAATATCTAATGACCTTCACTTCTGTGATGAATTTTTAGAAAATAACACCAAAAAGTACCATCCGTGAAAGAAAACATTGGTAAGTTGGATTTCACTGAAATGGAAAATTTCTCTTTAAAGGTACTGTTAAGGGAATGAAAAGACAAACCACAGACTGGGAGAAAATATTTGGAAAACACACATCTGGTAAAGGACTGATTTCTAAAATATACAAAAAACTCACACAACTGAACAATAAGAATGACCCAATTAGAAATGGACAAAAGATGTGAACAAACACCTCACTAAAGAAGATATACAGATGGCAAATAAGCATATGAAAAGATGTTCAGCATCACCTGCCATTAGGGAATTTCAAATTGAAACAACAAGCTACCACTACACACCAATTAAAATGGCTAAAATTCAGCACACTAATCAAACCAAATTCTGGCAAGGATGTGGAGCAACAGTAACGCTCTTTCGTTGTTGGTGGAAGTACAAAATGGAACAACCATGTGGGAGATAATATGACAGTTTCTTTTAAAACTAAACATATTCTTACTGTATGAACCAGAAGTTGAAATCCTTGCTATTTTTCCAAATGAGTTGAAAACCTATGTCTACACAAAAATCTGCACGTGAAGGCTTAGAACAGCTTTATTCATAAATATCAAAATCTGGAGGCAATCAAGATGTTTTTCTGTAGCTGAGTGGATATATACATAATGGATAGTTTCATCAATAAAAAGAAGTAAGTTACCAAATCATGGAAAGATATGTTGGAACCTTAAATTGGAACCTTGGCGTATTGCCAAGGGAGAGAAACCAATCTGAAAAGGCTACATACTGTGTAATTCCAGCTCTGTGACATTCTGGAGAAGGCAAAACTATGAAGACATTGAAAAGATTAGTGGTTGTGGGGTTGGGGGTTGGGAGGGATGAGTAAGTGGAGCCCCGGATTTTAGGGCAGTGATACTTCTGTACTGTAATGGTGGATACATGTCATACATTGGTCAAAACCTACAAACTGTACAATACAAAGAGAGAACCCTAATGTAAACTATGAACCCTAATGTAAACTAATGTAAATTATAGCTGATAATAATGTATCAATCCTGTGATCAGTTATAACAAATGTAACAACTTAATGCAAGATGCTAATAATGGGGGACACAGTGGAGGAGGCCTTGGTACAGAGGATATATGGAAACTCGGCTTCCTGTTCCATTTTTCATAATCCTAGAACTGCTCTTTTACAAAGGGTGGTAGTGGGGAAGAAGAGATGAGGGCTGGGGTATTTCTTAAGGAGAGCCTGTTACTTCCACAACTTCCTGCAGAGGGCGCCCCGGCTTAGGGGCAAAAACCACGATGTAGAGAAAACGGCACAAATACTTCCTAAGGTGCCCAAGTGCTTTACATAAATTACCTTATGTAATTCTTGAGCAACAATCCTGGGTGAACTATTAACATCCCTACTTTACAGAGGAGGAAGTGGAAACACAGAGAAATTAAGTAGCTTATTCAAGATTACACAGACTTAAATGGAGCCAAGATTTATTTTTTTAAAAAACAATTTTTAAGGATTTTATTTATTTATTTGAGAGATATATAGATATATATATAGAGAGAGAGAGTGCGTGAGAGCATGAGCAGGGGGAGAGGCAGAGGCAGAGGGAGAGGGAGAAGCAGACTCCCCGCTGAGCCAGGAGCCCGATGTGGGGCTCGTTCCCAAGACCCTGGGATCATGACCTGAGCTGAAGGCAGACACTTAACTATCTGAGCCACCTGGGCTCCCCTGGAGCCAAGATTTAAGTCTAGATATTAGAATATGTAACTAAATCACTACATGCAACTTGTTCTCATTCTATGAACTGGGCAGTCTTTTTTTTTTTTTTTTTTTTTAAGCGAGAGCGTGTGGAGCCTAACGTGGTGCTTGGTCCCTAAGATCACAACCTGAGGGGAAATCAAGAGTGGGTCGCCCAACTGACTAAGCGACCCAGTACCACCCGCCCCCCAGAACATTTTCATCACCCAAAGCGAAACCCCCTGCCCTTGGCAATCACTACTCATTCCCTTTTGTCAACCACTCACCTACTTTTTGTCTCTATAGATTGGCCTATTCTAGACATTTCATATAAATGGGATCTGATAAGAGCCCTTTGTGTCTGGCTTCTTTCACTTTGTATCATTTTCTAGACGCATCCATGTTGTAGCATGTATCAGTACAGATATATTGTGTGGGTTGTGTGGATAGACCACATATTTATCCAATTGGCTAGTTGACACACATTTAAGTTGTTTCCACTTTTTGGCTATTACTTATTGGCTATTATTGAATAATACTGTGTAAATGTTCATATATAAGTCTTTTTGTGGGCATATATTCTCATTTCTCTGTAGCGTATGCATGCAAGTGCAATTGCTGGGTCACTGTGGTAGCTTGTGTTTAATGTTCTGAGGAATTTCCAGAGAGTTTTCCACAGTGACTGTGGTTAATGGTACTGAGCATCTTTCCATGAACTTATTGGCCATTTGTACAATCTCTTTGGATAAATGTCTCTTTGAATCTCTTGCCTATTTTTAAATAGGTTATTGGTCGGGACGCCTGGGTGGCTCAGTTGGTTGGACAACTGCCTTCGGCTCGGGTCATGATCCCGGAGTCCCGGGATCAAGTCCCGCATCGGACTCCCAGCTCTATGGGGAGTCTGCTTCTCTCTCTGGCCTTCTCCTCGTTCATGCTCTCTCTCGCTGTCTCTCTCTCAAGTAAATAAATAAAATATTTAAAAAATAAAAATAAAAAATAAAATAAATAAATAGGTTATTGGTCTTTTTATTTTTATCTTTTTTCTTGTATTTATGAGTTGTAAGTGATCTTTATATATTCCCATAATAGATCCTTATCAGATATAGGATTGGCAAATATATTTTCCCATCCTGTGTGTCATCTTTTCACTTCCTTGATAGTGTCCTTTGACACAAGTTTTCTATTTTGATAAGGTCCAATTTATTTATTTTTTCTTTGGTTGCTTGTGCTTTTAGTGTCGTATATAAGAAACTGTTGCCTAATCGAGAGTCATTAAGACATAACCTTTGTTTTCTTCTAAGTGCTTTATAGTTTGAGCTCTTAGCTCTTTGTAGGTCTTTATCCATCTTCAGTTCATTTTTGTATATAATGTGAAACAGAGGTCCAAGTTTATTTGTGTGGCTAGCTAGTTGTCCTAGAACCATTTACTTGAAAAGACCATTACTCATTGAATGGTCTTAGTGCCTTTGTCAAAAATCAGTTGACTATAGATTTATGAGTTTTTTTCAGGACTCTGTATCTCATTGATCTATGTATCTATCTTTATTCTATTACCACAGTTTTAATTAGTATAGCTTTCTAATAGGTTTTAAAATTGGAAGTGTGAATCTTTAAAGTTTGTTTGTTCTTGTTCAAGATTATCTTAGCTACTCTGGGTCCCTTTCAGGATCAACTATCCATTTCTGTAAAAAGGCTATTGAAATTTTATTAGGACTGAATCTGTTAGGACTTTTCACAATATTAAATCTTCCAATCCACAAATAAAGAGGTCTTTCCATTTATTTAGGTCTTTAATTTCTTTCTTCAATGTTTAGATGTTGTATTTTGTCAAATGCTTTTTCTGTATCTATTGAGATGATCATATGATTTTTGTCTTTCAACTTATCAATGGGGTATATATCACATTAATTAATTTGCATATGTTGAAGCATCCTTGCATCCCAGGGATAAATCCTACTTGATCATGGTATGATCCTTTTAATGTGATGTTGAATTCAGTTTGTTAATATTTTGAGACTTTTTGCATCTGTATTCATCAGGGATATGCATCTGTAGTTTTCTTAGAGTGTCCTTATCTGTCTTTGGTATCAGGGCAATTTTGACCTCATAAAATGAGTTTGAGAGACTCCCCTTCTCTTCAATTTTTTTTGAAGAGTTTGATAATGGTTAATACTAATGCTTTAACTGTTTGATAGACGTCAGCAGAGAAACTCTGGTCCTGAGCTTTTCTGTGTTTGGAGATTTTGATTACTGATTCAATTACTCATTATGTATCTGTTTAGATTTTCTATTACCTCATGATTCAGTCTTGTTAGGTTGTAGGTTTTTAAGAATTTATCCATTTCTTCTAGATTAGCTAACTTGTGGGTATATAACTGTTTGTAGTAGTCTCTTATGCTCTTGTTTTTCTGTGGTATCATAATGTCTGCTCTCTCATTTCTGATTTTATTCGAGTCTTCTCTCTCTTTTTTCCCTTTGTCTGGCAATTTATTTAAAAAAAAAAAAAAAGCTCTTTCATTGATGTTTTCTTTTCTTTTTTTTCCCCCCTGGCCTCTATTTCATTTATTGCTGGTCTAATCTTTGTTACTTCCTTCTTTCTGCTAGCTTTGGGTTTGGTTTGTTCTTTTCGTGGTTCCTTAAGTTTGAAGTTATGTTGTTTGGTTGAAATCTTTTTTTTTTTTTTAATGTAGACATTTGCCATATAAGCTTCCCTATTTTAACACTGCTTTTGCTGCAAGTTTGGTAAGTTATGTTTTTATTTTATTTGTTTCAACATACTTTTAAAATTTCTTCTTCTTCTTCTTTTTTAATATTTTATTTATCTATTTGACAGAGAGAGAGAGAGCACAAACAGGGGAATGGCAGGCAAAGGGAGGGAGAGAAGCAGGCTTCCCACTGAGCAGGGAGCCCGATGCTGGGCTTGATCCTAGGATCCTGGGATCATGATCTGAGCTGAAGGCAGATGCTTAACTTACTGAGCCAGCCAGGCACCCTGATAATTTTTTCTCTTTTGATTTCTTTTAGAACCATTGGTTGTTCAGGAGTATGTTAATTCCCACATATTTGTGAATTTTCCAGTTTTCCCCTTGTTATTGCCTTCCAGTTTTCTACTGATTTGTTGGAAAAAATACTTGCTGTAATTTAAATCTTAAATTTGTTAAGACTTGTTTTGTGATATATTGTATGATCTATCCTGCAGAATGTTATGTGTGCACTTAGGAAGAATGTATGTTCTGCTGCTGTTTAATGCAGTGTTCTGCATATGTTTTTAGGCCCATTTAGTCGTAGCTGAAGTCCAATATTTTCTTACTGATTTTTGTCTGGATGTTCTACCCATTGTTGAAAGTGTGATATTGAGTTCCTCTGCCATTTCTGGATTATTGGCTATTTCTCCCTTTAGATCTGTTAGTATTTACTTAATATAGTTAATGTTGGGTGCATATCTGATTGCTATGTCCTCTTGATGAATTGACCTTTTATCATTATATAATGACCTTCTTTGTCTCTTGTTATAGTTTATGGTTTAAGGTCTATTTTGTCTAAGGGTGGTTATCCCTGCTGTCTCTTGATTTCCAGTTGTATAGAATATCCTTTTCCATCTCTTCACTTTGAGCCTGTGTGTCCTTAAAGCTCAGGTGAGTCTCTTGTAGCAACATACAGTTGGATCTTGTTTTTTAATCCATTTATATCAAGAGTAATTATCGATAAGTAAGGACTTATTAATGCCATCTGATTAATTGTTCTTTGGCTTTTTTTTCAATTTTAATTTTTAATGTTTTTAAGATTTTATTTGTTTATTTGACATACAGAGATCACAAGTAGGCAGAGAGGAAGGCAGAGAGAGAGAGAGGAGCAGAGAGCCCAATGCAGGGCTCGATCCCAGGACCCTGAGATCATGACTTGCGCTGAAGGCAGAGGCTCTAATCCACTGAGCCACCCAGGCACCTCTCTCCAGCTATTTTTTAAAAAGTTCCCTGTACCTTTCTCTCTCTTTTGCTGTCTTCTTTTGTGAATTGATGATTTTCTGGAGTGTTATGCTTTGATTCCTTTGCCTTTATCTTTTGCAGGGTTTATCTATTGCAGGGTTTTGTTTTGTGGTTACCATGAGGCTTACATAATATATCTTATAGAAACAGCAGTCTATTCTATGCTGATAACAACTTTACTTCAACCATATGCAAAACTCTACCCTTTTACTTTCTCCCTTTTTACATTTTTGATGTCACAGTTTATCTCTTTTTATATTGCAGATTCATTAACAAATGATTGTAGCTATAATTATTTTTAATACCTTTGTCCTTTAACCTTTATACCAGAGTTAAATGCTTAATACACCACCATGTTACAGTATTAGAATATTTTGAATTTGACTATACAGTTGGCCCTTGAGCAACACGGGTTAGAATTGTGCGAGTCTACTTATACAAATTTTTTAGAGTTGTCAATAAAAGCCACAAGTCATTTATTTACAACTGCCCTCTCCCCCTCCATTGTCACAGACTGACTAGAAAGTGACTGGTGCGGGTCATTAGCTGTCACTCCGTGGGTACCTGTGGAGGCGCGCAGAGGCTGTCAGCAACCACAGGGGGCCCAGGAGCAGGCAGGGATGCAAGATGCCCTCTGTGTGCAGTGACGGTGCTGTATAGGGAGACCCACACCCTAGACCCCTGCCCTGAGTGCTCCAGACGTGCTTCAGGGCTGTGGTAGTGCAGCTGTGGACCTTGGGCCCCTCCAGGGTGGAGTGTGGACCCCTTCCTGCAGTGGCCTACACCTTCCCTCCTGCCTTCAGCTTCCCAGAGGCCGATGCACTCATGTGTAACTGCAGCTGCTGATGGCTAATGCCTACCTCCAAGCAGATGGGGCAGCTTTACTGCATCTCCAGGTCACTGTCATTGCCGCGGGCCATCCTGGTGGCTGCCACCACTAAGCCAAAAACCACCAGGCTGTGGAACATTGCCGTCCCAGGGTGCGCTACCCAGTCTAATTTTTTTTTTCAGTAAATATACATATGGTACTGTACTTCCTCTTCCTTATGATTTTCTTTTTTTTTTTTTAAAGATTTTATTTATTTATTTATTTATTTATTTGTCAGAGAGAGAGAGAGTGCAGGAGAACACAAGCAGGCAGAGAGGCAGGCAGAGAGAGAGGAGGAAACAGGCTCCCCGCTGAGCAAGGAGCCCGATGCGGGACTCGATCCCAGACCCTGGGATCATGACCCAAGCCGAAGGCAGCGGCTCAACCCACTGAGCCACCCAGGCATCCCCCTTATGATTTTCTTAACATTCTCTTTTCTTTAGCTTACTTTATTGTAAGAATATGGCATATGATACATATAATGTACAAAATATGTACAAAAATAATGTACAAAATATCAGTAAGGCTTCCAATCAACAGTAAGCTATTAGAAGTTAAGTTTTGGGGAGTCAGAATTATAAGGGAATTTTTGACTGTGCAGGGGTCAGTGCCCCTAACTTCCTCCCCACCCCCGTGTTGTTCAAGGCTCAACTATATTTACCTTCCCAGTGTGTCGCATATTTTCATGTTTTCACATTACTAATTAGCATACTTTCATTGCAGTTTAAAGAAGTCCTTTCAGGGGCGCCTGGGTGGCTCAATGGGTTAAGCCTCTGCCTTCGGCTCAGGTCATGATCCCAGGGTCCTGGGATCGAGCCCCGCATCGGGCTCTCTGCTCAGTAGGGAGCCTGCTTCCTTCTTTCTCTCTGCCTGCCTCTCTGCCTACATGTAATGTCTGTCTGTCAAATAAATAGACAAAATCTTTAAAAAAAAAAAAAAAAGTCCTTTCAGCATTCCTTATAAGGCACTTCTATAGATATTTTTTAAGATTTTATTTATTTATTTGACAGAGAGCAAGAGCACAGGCAGGGAGTTGACAGGCAGAGGGAGAGGGAGAAGCAGGTTCCCTGCTAAGCAAAGAGCCCAATGCAGAGCTCAAACCCAGGACCCTGGGATCATGATCTGAGCCTAAGGCAGACACCTAACTGAGCCACCCAGAGGCCCCTTATAAGTCACTTCTGGTGATGAATTCCCTCTGCTTTTGTTTGTCTGAGGTAATCTTTGTTTTTCTCTCATTTCTGAAGGAGAACTTTGCCAGGTCATTCTTGGTTGCAGTTTTATTTTTTTGGCACTTTGAATATATCATCCCACTCTCTTCTGTGAGGTTTCTGCAGAGAAATCCATTGATACTTTATGGGGATTCTCTTGTAAGTTATAAGCTTCTTTACTCTTGCTGCTTTTTTTTTTTTAAGATTTTATTTATTTATTAGAGAGAGAGTGTGTGCACAAGTGAGAGATTACAAGCAGGGGCAGCGACAGAAGGAAAGGGAGAAGCAGAATTCCCATTGAGGAAGGAGACTGATGCGGGGCTCGATCCCAGGACCCTGAGATCATGTCCTGAGCCGAAGGCAGCGGCCCAACAGACTGAGTCACCCAGGAGCCCCTTCTCTTGCAGCTTTTAAGATTCTTTCTTTGTTTTTGATTTTCAACACTTTCATCCTAATGTATGTTGGAGAAAATCTCTTAAAGTTGGGACTTTGGGAACTCTCAACCATTCTTTCTTTCTTTCTTTCTTTTTTTTAAAGATTTTATTTATTTATTTGACAGACAGAGATTACAAGCAGGCAGAGAGGCAGGCAGAGAAGAGAGAGGAGGAAGCAGGCTCCCCGCTGAGCAGAGAGCCCGACGTGGGGCTCAATCCCAGGACCCTGGGATCATGACCTGAGCCGAAGGCAGAGGCTTTAACCCACTGAGCCACCCAGGTGCCCCAGCCATTATTTCTTTAAATAAGTTTTCTCCATCCACTTCTCCCTCTCTTTTCCTTCTGGGGCTCCAATAATTAGCATTTTGTTTCTTTTGATGGCATCCTATAGATCATATAGGCTTTCTTCACTCATTCCTTCTTTTTCCTTTGTTACTCTCTGACTGGATAATACCACTCTCCCAGCCTTTTCCCACTCCCAGGTCACACAGCTCGTGACTCAGTACTCTGGTCAGCGCGAGTGAGAAGTAGGTTTGTTTGGCAACTTGCTGCACAACCGGGGAAGCCCCGCGCTCTCGCATGCCCATGTTGTTCCCCAGGGGAGAAATCGAGGGCCAAGAATCATCGGACTGGGCACTGAGCTATGCTCTTGGGGGAGGAGTGCCATGTTCCTCCTTCCCTCTCCGGTGTGTTCACGTTTTTATTTTCTTTCTCCAGTGGTGTGCTGGAACTTTCACAGGAAACCTGCGCTTCCACAAAGGCTCTCTTGGGTGGGTGATTGTCTAAGACAGTGATCGCCAGCATCTCTCAGGCTGGAGCCGGTTCCCAGGCCCTGCAGGGCTCAAGCCGGGAGGAAGGTCTGCACACCTATTACCTGATGAACTGGTGGTCTAGACTCTTCCCTCTCGGGCTCTGTGGGGTGTGGTGTTGAGTCCCACACCTTCCACAAGGTACTTTTGTCTGTGAATGAATGCCAACTTGTTGTTTTCGAGTTGGGATGTGGGTACGTGAGGGCTAACTTGTTGAGCTACCCCACCTTTTAAATTCTTACCCTTTACCCCCTGAATATCCGCCTGATAGATTCAATTCTTCTCCCCTCCTTGTCCACCCTTTTGTGGATGGAAATGACATGGGGAAGAGTGAGGCTGGCTCCGTCCTGGAGCTGTCTGATATGCCGGTAAGGATGGCAGAAAAGTTTGGATAACATCAAATGGGAAAAAAGGAATATTACAATGTTATTTTGCATTTTGCCAAGAGTCTGAAAAAAGAAGGAAGTAGAGAAAGACTCATTAATGGGAAGCTGACATCTGACTGACATCCATAACCCATCATGCCCAGCAGCGGCAGGAGGACGCCCGTTCCCAACGACCCCCAGTCCCTTCCTTCTTCACTCCTCCTCTCGGGCATCCTAAGGCTGGAAGATAAGCCCGTCTGGATTGGACTTCCCTTGTGTGTGTGTGTGTGTTTGTGTGTTGTTGCATTCCTGGGGAATGCCGCTGTCCTGTTTGCGATCCAGACCGAGAATGTTCTTCACAAGCCCGTGTGCTACTTTTACCCATATTGGACCCTACTGATCTGGGCCTCTCCACAGCCACCAACACCTAAATGCTGGGCATCTTCTGGCTGAGTCTCAGGGATATATCTCTTTTTTTAAAAATATGGCAAAAAAACATATTATAAAGCCTATCTTAACCATTTTTAAGTGTCCGTTTCAGTAGTGTTAACTGTACTCACATCGTTGTGCCGTGGATCTCTAGGAACTTTTTCATGCAAAACTGAAACGCCACACCCATTGAGCAACACCCCATTCCCTCCTCTTCCAAACCCCTGGAAACTACCATTCTACTTTGTTTCTACAAGATTGACTACTTTAGGGGCGCCTGGGTGGCTCAGTGGGTTAAGGCCTCTGCCTTCGGCTCAGGTCATGATCCCGGGTTCCTGGGATCGAGCCCCGCAGCGGGCTCTCTGCTCGCAGAGAGCCCGATGCGGGACTCGATCCCAGGACTCTGAGATCATGACCCGAGCCGAAGGCAGCGGCCCAACCCACTGAGCCACCCAGGCGCCCAAATAAATAAATCTTTAAAAAAAAAAAAAAAAAAAAACACATTGACTACTTTAAATACCTCACGTAGGGGAATCACACAGTATCTGTCTTTTTGTGGCACACTTATTTCACTCAGTATATCCTCAAGGTCCATCCATGTTGTAGCGTGTTGTAAACAGAATGTCCTTCTTTTTTAAGGCTGAATAATATGTGTGTGTATATTTTATTCCTTTGTCCTTTCATCCATCAGTGGACTTTTGGGTTACATGTCTTGACTATTGTGCTTAATACTACAGTGGGTATGGGTGTGAATTTTGTTGTTTTAACATTTTTATTTTAAAATAATCTCTCCAGCCAACATGGGGCTCAAACTTACAATCCCGAGATCAAGAGTCGCACACTTTATCAACTGAGCCAGCCAGGCGCCCTGGTGTGAGTTTTTTTTTAATGGCTTTACTGAGATATAAATCACATAACCACAGTTCATTCATTTAATGTGTGCAGTTCAATGGGTTGTAGTATATTCACAGATACGTGCAACCATTCCTGTAGTCAAGAACCTTTTCATCACCCCAGAAAGAAGCCTTGTACCCTTTAGTTGTTACCCCTTATCCCACCATCCTCCCCACCTGGCCCTAAGCAACCACTAATCTACTCTCTGTTTCTGCACATTACCCAATCCTGGACTTTAAAAGGAATGGAATCATATAATATGTGGTCTTTTGTGACCAGCTTCTTTCCCTTAGCGTACAGTTTTCGAGGTTCATCTGTGTCGTGGCTCATGTCAGTACTTGACTCCATTCTGTGGCTAATATTACATAGTATGGTTAACCATATTTTATTTATTCACTCAGGAGCTGGTGGACATTTGGGTGGTTTCCACCTATTAGCTGCTATGAATGATGCTGCTTTAAACATCTGTGTGCAGGGTTTCATGTGGACATATGTTTTCATTTCTTTTGGATACTTAGATGTGGAATTTCTAGGTCATATAATAACCCTATATTTAATCATTTGAGAAATTGCTAGATCCTTTTCCCCAAGAGCTGTATCAGTTTTACATTTCTACCAGTAGCATATGGGGGTT